>NW_007728164.1:331328-332436 GCF_000696425.1 Galeopterus variegatus | reverse complement strand
CAATCACCAGAGTGACAATGGCTGCTCCAAGTGCAGCAATTAGGCTGAAACTGAAAATACATCACAGGGGAATGGGGATCTTATTTTGAAGACTGAGAGGATTTTTGTATATGAGCTGAGAAAAGGATCTAATTTTATTTTTCTGTATGTGCATCTCCAGTTTTCCCAGCACCATTTATTTAAGAAATTATCCTTTCCCCATTGTGTCTTCTTGGCACCTTTGTCAAAGATTGACTGTGAATGTGTGGATTTGTTTCTGGGCTTGCTATTCAGTACCATTGATCTATGTGTCTGTTTTTGTACCTGTACCATGCTGTTTTGATTACTGTAGCTAGGTTTGTAGTACATTTTGAAATCAGGTAGTGTGATGCCTCCAGTTTTGTTCTTTTTGCTCAAGAGCACTTTGGCTATTCAAGGTCTCCTGTGGTTTCATGTGAATTTTTAGGGTTTTTAAAAATTATTTTTGTGAAAATGTCATTGGAATTTGGATAGATTGCTTTGGGTAGTATGCGTATTTTAATTTATTTATATATTAATTAATTTGAGTTCCTTATATGCTTTGGCTATTAACCTCTTATCAAATATATAGTTTGCAAATTTTTTTCACTCTGTGCACTGTGTTTTCACTTTGTTAATTCTTTTGCTGTGCAGAAGATTTTAAGTTTGATGTAATCCCATTTGTCTATTTTTGCTTTTGTTGTCTAAGCTTTTGGGGTCATACCCCAAAAAATTCTTGTCCAGAGCAATGTTGTAGAGCGACTCAAGCAATCCAATAGCAAGAAAATAAATAACCCAACAGAAAATGAGCAAAGGACCTGAAAAAATTTTTTCAAAAGAGTACATACCAATGGCCTATAGATATATGAAAAAATGCTCAATGTCACTAATCATCAAGTAAGTGCAAACTAAAACCACAATGAGATATCACCTCCACCTTTTAGAATGGAAATTATCAGAAGATTAGATAGAGCAGGCCGAGCCCGTGGCACACTCAGGGAGTGTGGCGCTGGGAGCGCAGGAGCGCTCCCGCCGTGGGTTCGGATCCTCTATAGGGATGACCTGTGCGCTCACAGCGCTCACTGGCTGAGCGTGGTGCGGCCAGTCTCAA
>NW_007728164.1:322228-329118 GCF_000696425.1 Galeopterus variegatus | reverse complement strand
TGTTACTCCCAGAGGACACCTGAAGTTTCCTTTGGGACCTGCAGTGCAATGGAGGACTGACTTACAAAGTCTGGGATGTTAGGTTTGAGGTGTTTGCAAACACTTCCGTGATAGCGCTCATCTCATCAGATAAAATATATTTCCTTTTATGAGCAGTGGTCCATTTAGCCTGCAAGGTACTCAAGGGAATAAATGTGTCATATACATCTCCATATCACTACCGTTGTATGAAGTAAAAGGGACAAAGCCTGTGTCAAGGCATGGAAGAGAACAAATGAGCAGAGGCAGGAAGCAGGTCCCGAGGGCAGGCCAGAGTGGGAAGTGATATGGTAGTCACAAGGACATCCTGGTTCCACCTCGTTAGACCTTTAGGTATGTGCCCAGGAAGACACTAGAGGCAGGTAACTGGCAAATGTCTGCTGCTGTCACCTCCCCGGTTGTGAACGCAGCAGCATGCTCAGGCTGTGCATCACTAACCCTGCACAGGATAAAAGCCTCATCCACAGCCCATCAGGCACAGCCTTCTCTTCTTCTCCTGCTTCCTCTGCATCTGGTGAGTGTCCAGCAGGGGAAAGATCCTTATCTGGGAGTGTTTGAAGAAGACAGACCCAAACTGAAATGGATCCATCAGGAAGAGGTCCACAGTGGGCAGCAGTCGGGGAGATGAGGGTGCAGAAGACTCCTCTGTGGCACGTGTCAGGGAGCTGTGAAACCGCAAAGCCAGAGAACCTCAGGATTCCTGCCCATTCTTGATTAGAGCATGTTGTCAGGGATGCACATGGATCCATCTGACATCCTTAGGGGTGCTTTATCCAAATACATATATCCTCTCTATGTTNCATGGATCCATCTGACATCCTTAGGGGTGCTTTATCCAAATACATATATCCTCTCTATGTTCTCATTTCTTTCCCACAGATCTTGGCTTAGAAAGCAGCTTGGTCATGGGGAGCAGGAGGTGCAATTGTGTGACAAATTCACAAGTGAGGAAACATTGGCCTGAAGCTTCTGTGCTCAAATATTTCTATTGTTTTGTTCAAGGTCAAATTCCTGCCAAGATGTCCTGCCAGCAGAACCAGCAGCAGTGTCAGCCCCCGCCCAAGTGTTCCTCAACCAAGTTCCCCCCAAAGAGCCCAGCACAGTGCCTGCCTCCAGACTCCTCCAACTGTGCTCCAAGCTCAGGGGTCTGCAGTGGCCCCAGCTCTGAGGGTGGCTGCTTACTGAGCCACCACAGGCGCCTCAGGTCCCACCGCTGCCGGCGACAGAGCTCTGACTCCTGCGGCAGCGGCAGCGGTCAGCAGTCCGGGGGCTCCGGCTACGGCCACAGCTCTGGGGGCTGCTGCTGACCTGGATCCTGATGCTGAGATAAACGATTTTAGAGGAGAGAAGAATCTAAAGGGCCAAGGAAAAACCTCAACGTGATGCATCTTTTCTTAGGCATCTGCATCTCTCTTTCTTGGACTGAGCAGCTGAAATGTTCATAGGGGAGGGTAGTCCTCTCCCAGAAGGCTGTGCCCACATAGTTTTCAAGAGCCTGAAGCCTTTTTCATTTCTTTCCCACAGATCTTGGCTTAGAAAGCAGCTTGGTCATGGGGAGCGGGAGGTGCAAGTGTGTGACAAATTCACAAGTGAGGAAACATTGGCCTGAAGCTTCTGTGCTCAAATATTTCTATTGTTTTGTTCAAGGTCAAATTCCTGCCAAGATGTCCTGCCAGCAGAACCAGCAGCAGTGCCAGCCCCGGCCCAAGTGTTCCTCAACCAAGTTCCCCCCAAAGAGCCCAGCACAGTGCCTGCCTCCAGCCTCCTCCAGCTGTGCTCCAAGCTCAGGGGGCTGCAGTGGCCCCAGCTCTGAGGGTGGCTGCTTACTGAGCCACCACAGGCGCCTCAGGTCCCACCGCTGCCGGCGACAGAGCTCTGACTCCTGCGGCAGCGGCAGCGGTCAGCAGTCCGGGGGCTCCGGCTACGGCCACAGCTCTGGGGGCTGCTGCTGACCTGGATCCTGATGCTGAGATAAACGATTTTAGAGGAGAGAAGAATCTAAAGGGCCAAGGAAAAACCCCAACGTGATGCATCTTTTCTTAGGCATCTGCATCTCTCTTTCTTGGACTGAGCAGCTGAAATGTTCATGGGGGAGGGTAGTCCTCTCCCAGAAGGCTGTGCCCACATAGTTTTCAAGAGCCTGAAGCCTTTCCCTTTTCCTTATAATGTTATCACCTGTGTCTGAGTGTATAGAAAATTAAAGCTTCTTCTCAACTCCACCTATATCTCACTTGTCCTTTAACTCTGCCCCACCTAAGGCTGCCTTGTGGGTCACGCCGCCCTCATTTCTGAAGGTCCAGCATGCCTAGAACCAGGAATAATCCAGGCTTGGGGCTGGAAAATTAATGGGTTAGATTATTCTTTATGCAGAGGAGCCCTGTGGGAGCTTTGAGGGTGGAAGGGTGGAAGGAAGCGAGGGGCTGAGAAAGGTTGCTGAACATACCCCTGGGAAAAGGCCTGACTTTTCTTGAGTAATATGGTGGGAAGGAGGGATGATGTGATGATGGAGTCCCCGTCTCTGCTGAGGGTGGCATAGAGGATGAGGACATTGAGAAGAATGACACCAAAGAGGAAGGAGGGTATGGAGGTAGAAAGAAAGGTCTGGGGGGAGGTCAAACAAAACTGCAAATAATGGACTTCAGAGAGGGAGGTGAGCTGGAAAGTCAGTACATTCTGAAGAAGCTGGAATTGAAGGTTTTTCTTAAGAAAATGCAAATAAGAGGATTAGCGCTCTTAGAAAACTGAGGGGAGGACGTGTGAAACGTCTCAGGGGATTGCAGATTGCATACCTGTAAATTTCTTTCAAGAGATTTGAGATAGAATTGAACTCATTTTCATTTTCTTCTTTCTTTCTTTCTTTTTTTTTTCTCACTGTGGAATGTTACTTTTCAAACCCATCAACAATAAAGAGACATAGCCATGTTACAGTTACCATAGGGTCCTAACTGGAGGGCTCCTGCCCAAACTTTGGAATAGGGCAGTGTTTGTCTCTGCTCCAATCCAAAATGATTATGCTCGATGTGAACCAGGAGAGCTGTTCCACTTTGATAGATAGATTTTTGAAATCAAGCTGCAGAAGAACAGGGGTCTATTAAACCCTAGCCATGATGACTCTTGAAATAACTTCAGAATGATGGAAAGACACCATATAACTGTGGCTACAGTCAAAGTTGAAATTTTTGAGAAAAATCAGAGTTTGAGCATGGAAATTCTAAATGGAGAACAAAACCTGTGTGATGCTTTGGGAATTCAACTGAATGAAATACGTTTTTTTTTTAAATTTCATTTTTTAAAAAGTGACAAGCTGGAAATCAGTTTTGCTCTAATATTTTGGACAAATAATTTCTTAAGAAACTGGAATAAAAAGTGTCAAAAGGAACCTTGATTGGAGGTTGAAGCCAAATCTGCTCTGCTAGTCAAATCCTTTAACCAGCTGAGACAGGGTTCCCTGAGAAAGTGGCCAAGATATAGGACTGAGACAGCTGCTCCTATAGCCTTCATGTAACTAAAATGTCCAGAATCATTACTGCAATAATAATGTCTTGTCAAAAGAAATCAAACTTACCTACATGTGTCAAATAATTATCTCATTCTATAAAATTAAAATAAAATACAGAAGGAAAATATGATATAGCTAATTTATATCTATAGAAACACTGGCGAAATAAAATCAGTCATCACTATTATCAATCACGTTATAATTCCCTCCATCAATTATCATTCAAATGTGATGTTCCCTTTATCCTAAAGTGCTCTGGTCAACTTGGCCTGAGTATCCTCATCTCTGAACCATTCCCACGGTCTAGGAACTACTGAAGCAGTGTTCTTAGCTGCACGAGTCTGTGTCACAGGTGTAGACTACTAATCACTGGCTCTGCTTCCAGTTGTAACGTCTATCGTTCATTTTACCTTTATTTTTTAGCTTTGTTTTTCATTAGGCACCTCTAGCTTTACCTTCGTACTTAAAAGAGTGGGGAGGTGAGAATGTCTGACTCCAATGCCCATGTTCTTAGCCAGCACACTAT
Organism: Galeopterus variegatus; assembly: GCF_000696425.1. Classification (NCBI taxonomy): domain Eukaryota; kingdom Metazoa; phylum Chordata; class Mammalia; order Dermoptera; family Cynocephalidae; genus Galeopterus; species Galeopterus variegatus. Next base: position 325,054 of record NW_007728164.1, on the reverse strand, counting down.
TCTGCCTCCCGTTATCTTAGCTTGCTTCCCTATCGTATCCAACCCCCCTCAGATGGCAGCTTTATTTCTTCCCTTTGCCAGGAAACCTCCTGCCCAGGGACTCTTGGCTCTTGGGTCCCATGAGTTCCTCTTAATCACTTAACTGGGCCACCACGGGACAACATTTTGGCTATTTCCCTGCACTCAAAAGCCATTTTGCTGGCCAAGACTTCACCCACCACCACAAGTGATACCAGTGACAATGTCTGGACACCTCACTCCTGTCAGGGCAGCAGGGAGTTGATACCCAAAGGCTAAGTCCCATGGACTTCCCCACACTTATGCAATAGCAGGTATCATTCCAGCTCACAATAATTGCATCACTCACTTGTCAGTCTGCTTGCAACACTATTAGTGTCTTAAGGATGAAAACCACATCTTAAACATTTCTGAGTCCTCTGTGTCAACACATCTCTGCAATGTGAGCTCAATTCATTTGTTTGAATGAATGAAAAATTGTAGACAACTATCCTTCAAAAGCCCTGAGTGTCAGAGCCAGATATATGGGCAATATGGGAGATTCTTTGTTCTCTTCTATCAGAAAAATATCTGGGCATCCACTGTGGGAACACTGAATTCCATGCTGAGGGGCTGGAGAGTTTGAAGAGCGTTACCTAGATTATAACCCATCTTCATCACCACGCCCCATGTCTCATATCTTTTGTCCTGACTATAAATCAAAGTTAGAGGAGAGAAAATTCTGGGCTTAATCAGCAATCACCTTGAGTCGGTTCATTTCTGCCCAAGGCCCTTTCTGTTTCCCTGATGCCCTTAGCTTACCTAAACTATGGGCTTAGGGTCATAGGGGTAGGTTCTGTGAAAAGATGGTGAGGGACAAGGGAATATGTATGTACACACACATGCACACACATGCACATGCACACATAGAGGGGTCTTGAAAAAGTTCATGGAAAGATTCATATTATCTTTTTTTTTTTTCTGGCCTGTAAGGAGATCGCAACCCTTGGCACGGTGTGGTCTGCACCATGCTCAGCCAGTGAGCACACCAGCCATCCCTATATAGGATCCAAACCCACGGCCTCGGTGCTACTAGTGCCGCACTCTCTCAAGTGAGCCATGGGGCCGGCCCCATATTATCTTTTAATTCCATTTCCTCATGAACTTTTTGCAGTATCCTTGCATATATATTTCTTCCAGGGATCACTGAGCTGAAATGTCTGGCCAGGAAAAACAGGAAAAACCAACAGCCCTGTCAGCCCCCTCCCAACTGCCCAACCTTCAAGAATCCTGTAGGTTGTTCACCTTCAGTCTCTCTGTTGTGGTTCCAGCTCAAGAGGAAGCAGCTCCCTAGCCTCCAGAGGCCCACAGATCCTGCTAACACTACTGCCAGAGTATTCTGGAGGCTTCAGTTACTGCCACTGTCCTGGGGGCTGCTGCCATCCTAGGTCATGAGGACCACAGAACATTAGGGTTGGAGGGACCAGAGAGCCAGGGACCTGCCCCGGTCTGGAGCTTCTCCTCTTTTCTCTCTGCCACCCGCAGGGCTGAGCCTCCAATGTCTTCTCTGAAGGATCTGAACTGGCCCATGAGACTCATTGCCTTTGTTTTCCAGAGCTCCATGTTTATTCCCAAACAGTGCCCTGTCTTTGACTCTGTGAAAGACCCCACCCCACTCCTATCCTAATACACAACCCCCCAAAAAGGTGTTGTGAGTTGAGGGTAGCATGACCTGCTATGTGTTCTTGAGACAGGATTCTGCACCTGATGTTGGGCAGCCTGGGGTGGGGCAAAGACACGGACATGTTAGACAAAGGTTGCAGTGAGAAAGAACAGTTCTATTTTTCACAGAGACTTAAAGAAGGAGGGGTAAGCACTGAGCTCCTGGAGACCAGCAAGCTAAACCCCTGGGGGAGTACTCAGAACTCTTTAAGGACATCTCAGACAAAAGAGAGGGGCAGCAACAAGATGCACCAGACCAGAACTGGTTCCAGTCATTCTAGAGCTTTCTTTTTTCAAATGTTTTTATTTGATGTTATGGCTCAGGTCAGCAGCAGCCTCCAGAGCTGTGGCCAGACTGCTGATCTCCGCCACTGTTGCAGCAGTCGGAGATCTGGTGCCGGCAGCGGTGCAACCTGTGGTGCCTGTAGCCCTTGGGGTTGGGGCCACTGCAGCCCCCGGGCTTGGAGCACAGCTGGGGGAGGCTGGAGGCAGACACTGTGCTGGGTTCTTTGAGGGGCACTTGGGTGAGGAGTACTTAGGCAGGGGCTGGCACGGCTGCTGGTTCTGCTGGCAGGACATCTTGGTGGTAGGTCAGTGAGCCTGGATAGATCAAAGAAAGAGGTCAGTGCAAAAGCTTTAGGCCAGTGTCTCCTCTATGAGTGGCTTTATAAAGCCCTCGATCAATGCAGAGGCTTCAGGCTGTCTTTCCTCATTCTTTGGTTTAATTGTAGATCCCTTTCTCACAAGAGCAGCTGGTCCTCCAGCCAAGATCTGGAGAAGGGAAATGGAAACTGACTTGCAGTTAAATTGTCCTGATGAGCTGTCCTTCATTCCCCCGCTCTCCTGCCAGGAAGGCAGCTGGTAGACTTCTGGGTGAGTCTCCAGGGCTGCTGCACTTGGCCCTGCTGGGCCTGTCACAGAAACCCAAGGTGAACAGCGCCCCCTGCAGTGTATAGAACACACAATATCCCATGACCCTTCAGGGCTTTGCATCTCTCTGGGAGCCCAAGGGAGGGGGTGTCCTGAGGTCGGCTGCATCATAGAGCCCCTGACACAGCTCACAGACTCCCCTTTCTCACAATCCTGCCCTTCCCTCTCTGTCCCACC
>NW_007728164.1:317389-321655 GCF_000696425.1 Galeopterus variegatus | reverse complement strand
TGGGCCTGTCACAGAAACCCAAGGTGAACAGCGCCCCCTGCAGTGTATAGAACACACAATAACCCATGACCCTTCAGGGTTTTGCATCTCTCTGGGAGCCCAAGGGAGGGGGTGTCCTGAGGTCAGCTGCATCATAGAGTCCCTGACACAGCTCACAGACTCCCCTTTCTCACAATCCTGCCCTTCCCTCTCTGTCCCACCCTGCTGCCCACCATGGGCCCCTCTGCCACCTGCATCCTGGGTTCCTACTTCCCTTTCCGTGTTGAAGCACAGACATGTTTGCTTGGCCCTCTCAGCTCAGGTCCTCTCCCTGGCTGGACACTCGCCTGGTCCTGTGGAGGTTGGGGAAAGCTCTTCCTTAGGTGATTGTGGGTGGAGGAGCCCAGGACCTCAGCCCTTTTATACTGAGCTGGGTTTTATGATGCACAGCCTGAGTCTGTGTCCTTGCTCCCACCGCACTCCCAGGACTAGGCTTTCAGCATGTTCTTAGGCACATATCTGAGGAATGAGGAGAGGGAAGCAGGAATTCCCCATGATGTTTCAGGCCCTGTGGCTGCCGCTCCACTCCTGTTTATTCCTTCAGTGCACAGGGCCTGCTCTCAGGATAGTTTGTGGGCACTGGTCACATGGAGACTAATAGAACACATTTCTGCCCCTGACTAGCTCACAGTCTCTCAGTCTGGTCCTATGATGTAGNGGTTCTTGTTTGTTGTCTGTCTCTCCCTCCCTCATTAGAATATAAGCTTTGAGATGGAAGAGTACTTACTTGTTTTGGTCACTGCTGTCTCCCGAATGCCTCGCCCAGTATCTGGCACGAACATGGGTTTTCAAAATCATTTTCGGAATGAATGGATAAAGTGGCATTGGAGTTGGATCCCATAGGATGGGCAGGATTTCAACATTCAGTAAAAGTGGGGCAGGGAGATATATTATTTTAGGTGAAGATTCCATGAAGTGCTATAGGGAATGGAGCATGAAAGACGGATCTGGAAGACAGGCTTAAGGAACACTCTGCTGAGATTCTCTGCTGGATTAGATATGAAGAATAAAAGATAAGGCAAACAGTGATTCCAAAGTTTGTGCCTTTGAAGCTTTACAGAATAGGGATTAAGAGAATGACAGGAAGAAGGGAATTGTAGGACGTGTGTTTGAGACATAGTGACTCATCCTTGTGCAAGATGGAGCATATGGAGGATTCCAGATGATGCCACGGAGTGTCCAGCCTAATGACTAGGGGAATGGAATGATCGTGAATGAGATCAGAAAATTAGTTGGGGAGCTCTTTTTAGAGAATTTTGAATGTAAGATCAAGCAGAACTCTGGGGTGACTATATCTCCAAGATGTTTGGGGAAATGAGGCTGGGGCCTGGTGACCTTAGTCAAGAAAGGCCTGGAGAGAAACTTCTGAAATGCACTCCGATTATTTTCTTCTCTCTCTCCACCTTTCCTCCCTCCCTTTCTCCATCTTTTCCTTCTTTCCTTCATTCCTTCCTTCCTTTCCTCACCTCACTTACCAAGAACCAATTTGATCTGTGAGACCAAACAAAATCAGCCAATAGTACACATGATGTTCCTGTTGTCACAGGGGCTCCAATCAGCTGGGAGTGGGGGATAGGTACAAAAATATCTAAAACCTCAAACCACTGATAAAAAATCCATGGAGGCAGGGGCCACTTTTTCAATAGCACAGCATTCCCAGAAGCCCCCAGTTTATGGTACAACTGTGGGTGTCCCTGGACATTATGGGACACATGACTATGTACTAGAGACTTTTCCTGCTCCTGCTCTGAGCACACCCATCTATACACATTTACCACATATGCGTGCACATATACTGTCCCCATGATGTTCTGTTACAACTGCTTCTGTCAAAGAGAAGGAGAAAGCCACACATGACATCACCAAGACCATTTTTGGATGAGGCGGGGTCCTGACAATCTCACTGGGAACAGTGATTCAATCCTCAAACCCACGCACTTCTCTCCCTCTCTCCTTCCCTCCTCCCCTCCTCTTTTCTTTCTTCCTTCCTTCCTTCTTTCTCTCTCTCTCTTTCTTTCTTTCCTTCTTTCTTCTTTTTCTTTTAAATTATAATATGGTTTTCAAAAAGTCCACTGACCTGTGAACAACTTGGAGGTAGGGATCATGTGCTATCACCTCTGAATTCCTAAGCAATGATGGACATGGACTGAGAACTGATTTTATGGAAGGAAAATGTTTAATTAATCTTTGCTGAATTAAACTCAAAGCTCTGAGAGGAAGGGACCATGTCTTGGAACAGAAAATCAACTAGGAATTGAACATTGGAAGGAGAGTCACAGAGGCTAAGGGTTCGGGCTAATGGCTGGAATTCCAGTGGCATGTCCCTTGTGCTCTTGCCCCAGGTCTGGGCTAATAGCAGCTGAGGACCCCTGCCCACTAACACATTCTGTTCTGCTTCTGGCTCCATTTTTCCAATTACCCCAGGTAAGACTCAAGGCTCAGCAGGGATTCTGGCTTCAGGGCTGTACATATTCCTTTGACCTTGTCCAAGAGCTGACTCCTTGCCCTGTGCTTTGGCAAAGCTGTGAAGGCATCAAGCCCAAAATAGAGTCAGAGTATCTGACAGGAGAGATCCTGGTTCTGACCACAGGAATAGGACCGGGAAGCAGCATCAGTGGCAGGCTGAGGAATCTCCTTTTTGGGATATTTATGGGGTCCCATTAGCAGATAGTCAAAGAGTTCTAAGGAGATGAAGTCTAACTTGGGACTCTGGGAGAGGAGCATGGAAGAAACAGTGTCATCTGAACCCCCTCAGAAAAGGTGTGGATGCCTGAAAGTGTCCTGCCCCATGTGAACACAGTAGCAACCTACTGCTAGAAATGGGGAATTAGGGGTTAGACTTGATGAGAGAATAAGTATTAGAGAAAGAGGCGCCTGAATCTAGCTGAACAACCTCTGAATGTTCCCTATACCATATGAAGAAATCTGTGTGACGGGACCCAACTCCTTCCTCCCTGAGCATGTCAGGCTCTGCAGCAGGTATGAGTGACAGCTGAGCTGACTGCAGATAGAGGTGCTGGGGGAAAGGGAGTCAGGGACAGGGGTGGGGAAGAGCTGCCTAGGATCTGAGGCAAATGTGGAGGGGGCTCCATTAGCTTCTGTGAATTTACTCTCTGTAAATTACTTCTCAGTGCTTCAATTTCTTCATTAGTAAAATGGGTATTAAACTAATGTTATTGAATACGAGTATTCATTAATGACATAATAAACAAGGCAGTGAGATAGATTACTAAATAAGCATTTGTACCAGAGCCTCTGAGGAAACACTGCCTGATATATATGTATGATTTTCAGAGTCTCAGAGATCAGTGAAGTGTCTTCCCAAACTAAGTCCCCATCTTAACTGGGGTCCCAGGAAATGTCAGTGACCTCTGGGTCTCCATACTTAATATACCAATTTTGCTTTCTCTCAGTGTTATTCAAGCTTAGGGATGTCCGGCAAAGCAGTGATACCTCCTTCCCTAGTGCCACTTTTTTTTCCTACAAAAATACAGTCATAGAAAAGAGGCACTTATTATAGGAGGAGATCCCAGTTGGATAAAAGGTATGCATTATTGCAGTTTGGAGTCAACATAAGCTATATGGCAAAGTAGTCACTTATAAATTTACTTACCTATAAACTTAATTATACATATACTCACTTAAAACAAGTTTCAGATAAAAGAAGATATCTAAACTTCATGTGTAGTTGTTCCAAAACTGTGGGAGAAATGTCATGTCTTAACGTTGTTTTCAATCAGATAAGGTGTGGCTAAGCCCCTCAGCAGCATTGGCAGGAAGTCTTATATTTGTCCTTTGGTTGTAGGCTCACCCTACATGAGAGTCTATGAGAATCCTGGAGCTCATGGAATCTAAGAATTTGGGGGAATGATTTTCTGATTTTCAACACACTGTGGTCACTGTATAAGCATAATATTCACTAGAATAACTTCAGTTGATGGTCTTTTTACTGGAAAAAAAAAAGACTAGCATTTACAACTTGGAATGGAAGTAAATTGTAATTTCTTGAACAGCAATGTTGATGGTTGTGCTGAAGTCCACAGCCACACCCTACTCTGCTGGTTCCACGTCATGGTTCAGAAGGTTTTAAAAACAGAGTCCAGGGCCGGCCCGGTGGCATGCTGGAGAGTGCGCCACTTGGGAGCGTGGCGGCGCTCCCGTCGAGAGTTCGGATCCCATGTGGAGACCGGTTCCTGCTCACTGGCTGAGCACGGTGCAGGCGCAACA
>NW_007728164.1:314427-316088 GCF_000696425.1 Galeopterus variegatus | reverse complement strand
AGTCCACTAAGTGTTTGCTTATCCATAAGGTAGTACAAGTATTTATATTGTAAAACTGATGCGTAGCTTGATCTCTAGGACAGGACCACCAACCAATATATGTGGATTTTGTGTGTATGTGAACAGAAGACAGAAGGTACGTTTGACATTCAGTTTTGCTATATAGAAACAATGAATAAATGAACTTTCTTCTTTTCTTTCTTTCTTTCTTTCTTTCTTTCTTTCTTTCTTTCTTTCTTTTTCTTTCTTTCTGCAACAGGTAAGTAAAAGACTCAATTTGATTCTTCTAGAGGGGGAAAAAAGGAGTTGAAAGTAGCTCTTCATTTTGCGGTCATCATCTGTACAAATTCTTCATAGGTGACCTGTCTGTCTCCATCAATATCTGCTTTTCTGATCATTTCATCTGCTTCTTCATCTGTTGGTTTTTCCCCCATTTGTCATGATGTGACGTAGTTCTGCCGCAGTGATGTAAACATCACCGTCCTTGCCAAAGACTCAGAATGCCCCAAGGATTTCTTCTTCACTATCCATGTCTTTTATTTTTCTAGCCATCATAGTCAAACGTTCTGGAAGGTCAATGGTGCCATTACCATCAGCGTCCACTCTGTTGATCATATCCTGCAATTCGGCTTCTGTTGGGTCCTGACCCAGTGACCTCATGACAGTTCCAGGTTCCTGTGTTGTGATGGCGCCATCACCATCTTTATGCAATAGGAAGAAAGCTTCCTTGAATTCAGCAATCTGTTCTTCGGTCAGTAGATCAGCCATGGTGTGGACGAAGGGAGGAGGAGCTGGGAGAGCGAGGCTGGCTGCACCAGCGTGGGGGCTGTGAGGGCGGCAGTGCGTGTGCTGCCCCTGCTGAGGCTCGCTGTGCACTGTGCCCCTGCACTGCCGCGTCCACGGGACTCCCAGCGCCACTGCCCTTACATGCCTTTAGATATAGAAGCAGGGAACTTCTGCTCTTGGTAATGAAGAAATGTGTTACTTTGAACAATATTTCCACTGAGAATAACTGCAAAAGCTAGACAAGACATAGTGAAATATCTGTCTGAATGTGTCATCAAGCTACCAATTCAGTGTAGATTTTGGTGCTTTGTTCCACCTGTTCTTCTGAGGTCCTCAGGGCCCAGGTCAGCAGGAAACACAGCAGCCCCCAGAGCTAGAGCCACAGCAGGAAGAGACTGGGCTTGGTGCTGGGCACTGGGGGGGGGGCACTTTGGGGGGCATTTTGGAGTGCACTTGGGAGTCCCTTTTAGCATAGAGGTATCCTCTCTTTTTATTTGTTATCTGTTTTCTGACATGGTCCCTACCCTCCAAGAGCTTCCAAGTCAAAGGTGAAATTAATCAACATATGACAAAGCATTTGGTTAAACAGACATTCATTTAGCCAGTTGGATGGGGTCTGTGCACATCTGTCAGGAATTTGGAATTCAAAGGTGAATGAGACACAACCTCTGACCTTGAGAAGCTCACAGTCCACGGGTATCTCTGAAGCTCTTCTATGCATGGGATAAGCCCGTGAGATCCAAAGAAAATGGCTTTGAATCTCATCGCCTGAATCACTACTTTGCATTGAGACTTGCGGGATGCTTTGATTAGTCTTTGGTGTTGTCATCCTGAGTTTCCTCCTTTTCTGAGAGAGATGTTTGTAGTAGTCATGA
>NW_007728164.1:312531-314106 GCF_000696425.1 Galeopterus variegatus | reverse complement strand
GGGGGGGGGGGCACTTTGGGGGGCATTTTGGAGTGTACTTGGGAGTCCCTTTTAGCATAGAGGTATCCTCTCTTTTTATTTATTATCTGTTTTCTGACATGGTCCCTACCCTCCAAGAGCTTCCAAGTCAAAGGTGAAATAAATCAACATATGACAAAGCATTTGGTTAAACAGACATTCATTTAGCCAGTTGGATGGGGTCTGTGCACATCTGTCAGGAATTTGGAATTCAAAGGTGAATGAGACAAAACTTCTGACCTTGAGAAGCTCACAGTCCACAGGTATCTCTGAAGCTCTTCTATGCATGGGATAAGCCCATGAGATCCAAAGAAAATGGCTTTGAATCTCATCGCCTGAATCACTACTTTGCATTGAGACTTGCGGGATGCTTTGATTAGACTTTGGTGTTGTCATCCTGAGTTTCCTCCTTTTCTGAGAGAGATGTTTGTAGTAGTCATGATGGAGGGAAAGGAAGGATCAAAGTGCATGCATGCTTACATGTGGGGTGTGTGTGTGTGCACCCATGCACATACACACACACACGTGCTTATATACTTAGATTGGAGTTGGATAGAAAAGCATGAAAAAGTCAATTCCCCTGGTTGTTGGCAGCCAGGGGATGGAGAAGTGCTTAGCTATACTCTCTAGTGTCTGGGTTTCTTTCAGTGTGCCTTATCCCCATACGATGAGCTAAATCAAGTGTGAAACAGCATTTCATTTCACTAGTGGTCCCTGCTCCAGGGGCTTCATCACCATTAAGATACTGCATCACCAGTATTTTACAACATTCTAAAGTATTTGTGTTTATCTCCACAGTGCTGACCCCATCAGAATGTGAGAACGTCCGAGAAAAGAAACCGCATTCTTGTCCCCCTGGGGTCCAGCACAGTACCTGGTACATTTTGGTTGTCCAAATAAATAAAGAAGTGTGTTGGATGCATGTATAAATAATGAAGAATGCTAGTGTGATGATTTTAGAAGCTTGTCTCCAAGTCCCTTTAGACTGAGAATGGATAAACTCCCAGCTGGTATCTCTGAATGCCTCCTGGACCTCTTCATCCACTGGAAGGTCTTGCCAGGACTTCAAATCTACCCCTCTCAACATTTGATCTCTCCACCACATGGCCATTTCCCTGGTCAAGGCACCTAATATCTTGGTATAATCCTTGATATATCTTTTTCTCCATCATATGGATACAAAGAGGTAGTAAGTCTCATAGATTCTTCCTGAAAGACTCTGTTAATCATTTCTATCTGCTGTTTTCTATTGTCCCATTTTAGCCCCCAGCTCCCAAGGCCTGGAGGGAAAGATGCAGCTGCCCATTTCCTGAGAAAAGACTGGCATGCAGAGACCCCTGGAGCCTCAGTGATCAGTTTCCTGAGAATTCCAGGCCACCTGAGGCCCCCCTTCTGGAAAGGGTATGACGTGTTGAAGGCCTGATTGGTTCTTCAGCACGAGTGAGAAGCTGGGGTGCTCCTGTGGCTTTCTGGGAAGGGAATGTCAGGAGTGGCTCCACATGTTCCTTGGCTGTGCAAGATTTGCTCCTGCTCCTCCCCAAGATAAGACTGACCTCT
>NW_007728164.1:308550-312044 GCF_000696425.1 Galeopterus variegatus | reverse complement strand
GTGTGAGCCCAAAGGAAGGCTTTTCATTTTATAGAGAAGAAGGGCCTGGAGAGTATTCTGAACTGGTATGAAGGAACAAGAGCAGGGTGAAGAGGAGAATGTTTGGGGTAAAAGAATGAGGGAAGTTCTTGGTAGAGCAGGAATCAGCCTGGGAATCCTGGTCCTGGTGGCCAGACGGTAAGGGAGAAGCTCCTTCAGATATCTGCTGATTGCCCCCTGGACATCCAGATTCTGCAGTCATACTTGTATGCACCTGCAAAGGATGAAAATGGATTCTACAGTCGTGAATTAGTTTCACAGGTAGAGGCATACGGGTAAAATGGTGACAGACTGGTCTTTTTACTTAGCACCCATTTTATGCACAGAACTTAAATGTAACTGCAACATGTTGGGTCAGTAGCTATTTCTTTGGAGTAAGACTCTCTTTTGCTAACAGTAGGCTTTGCATGTTACTAGCACATGACAATGGTTTGAATAGAAAATAATTGTAGTCTGTGCTTTATGCATTTTATTTGGTTTTAATTTTACTTTAAAGTTGCTTTAACTCCAGCTGAGATGTCCTGCTAGCAGAACCAGTAAGAGTGCCAGCCCCTCCCAAGTGCATCCCCAAGTGTCCTCCCAAGTGCCCCACCCTTAATTCCCCCAAAATGCCTCCCTAAGTGCCCCACCCTTAAGCCCTCCAAAATGTCCCCCTAAGTGCCTTCTGGCCTCTTTCTGCTGCAGTTTCAGCTCTGGGGGCTGCTGTGGCTCTGGGGGTGGCGGCTTCTGCCTGAGCCACCACAGGCACTGCTGGTCCCACTGCCACAGACACCAGAGCTCCAGCTGCTATGAATATGAGCCCTCTGGGGGCTCTGGGTGCTGCCAGAATTCTGGAGGTTGCTCTTAACCTGGGCCCTGAGGACCACCTAAAGGCAACAAAGGGAGAACAAATTGTCATGGGTCTGCCCCAGCCTGATGTGTTCTCTGAATCCCTCTCCTTCCTACAACTTGGAGGCTGACAGGCTTCAAGGAAACTTGGGATATTTTGAAGCTGACATTTCTGTTTGATCCATTGTCCCCATTGTTCACTAGAAATTTTGATTTTTTTCCTGAAGTGACAATAAATCTCCTATTTCCTGCTCACATTGTACCTTGGTCTTTATTATTCCTTCTTCATTTGGGTTCAATCACCAGTGAGCTACCCTGCCCCATCCTTAAACTCAGCAGAATTTTCACTCAACCTTCCAGTTTCCTCGTTTACTCTGAGGATTATCCGAAAGCCCGGCCCAGCCCGAGGTTTCTTAGGAGACACTAGCTTCTGTCCCCTGCCTCTAATCTCCTCCTCCCGTAACCCAGAGACCCAAGGGCAGGTGGAGTGGGGATCCACAGAAGAGGACCCATCCCAGTCCTGGTGGAGGGGACACCTCCTTCTGATGCCACCTGTTCTCTTGCCCTGAGCTCTTCTCACCAAGGGCTCCTCACACTCATGGGTCTGTGGCCAGGGTCTCCTGTTTCTCCCTCCCCTGCTCTGTGGATCCACAGACAATTGGTAAAAATCACATCGGATGTTAAAGGGATAAGAACCAAAAAGACCTTAGTTTCTTTGCATTACAAGTTTTATAGTCAGGGGGAAGAGTGCTTTATATCCTTTATATTTAAATGTTGCTAAAGCATTATCAGTATATAATCCTATTTCCTTTTTTCTTCTATGGTGTTTTAATAGATCCCCAGTGCACACAATTGAATTAATCACATCCTTGGTTCATGACACACTCTCATCTTCGATCCATATGACCCTCTTTGTGTATTCATGTGTCTATTCTTCCTGATCTGTTCTTCTATCACATATTTTATCTAACAATTAAAATGATTATTGTTCTTTTTGTTTCCTGTTTAAATTGTTTGAACACATTCACATGCTTAATTAAAGGTATTGTTTTTAAGCTTATAAAAGATATCACACCATGCATGATCTTTTTATACTTAAAGTTATATTTGTGCATTTCACTGCAGTTCATTTTGACAGCTGAATCATATTGTGTACTTACACCACCGTTGACCCATCTTCTCTCTTATAAATTGGCGGTTTCGTGGTTTTCAGATGTTGCTCTAAGAATTCTCATACATATCTTCTAGGAGCACAATTGCTGAATCTTGGTGTATTTAATAGTTACGAATTTAAATTTATGGAGTACTAATCTATTTTTTAAAATGATTGTTTGAATTTTTATATCCTCTGTCTTTGAATAAATACAAAATGATCTACTCCTTTAAAGATTTGTACTATTTGCCTATAAAACCATTTAAACCAGTGTTTTGGGGGGAGGTGGGAGGGATGTTTTAAAATACTTTATAGTGGACTAATGTGTACAAAACTATGTTATCTATCCTAAGTAAATCATTGTGCCACATATGCATGTACTGGAACAGAACGCTGTACCCTGGAAATGTGTACAAGTAAAAGTTAAAATTTAAAATATTGTACTTCAGTTTCTTTATTATTTATAGGAGAATTTATGCTTTTTGTGTCTTCTTGTGTTTATTTTGATATATTATCCTTTCTATGTATATTTCCGATTTTATCTAAGTTTTTAATGTTTGTATCATATAGTTATTGATAATCTTTTATTTTCATCTTTCTACTCTCTGCTTTATTGTCTTTATGAAGATATATAACTTTTTTATTTTTGGTTCCAACATTAAGAAACATGTTATTTTTAGCTAGGCAGGCTTTAAATTCTTCATTTTAAATTTCCATTGAACTTTACCAAAACTTTAAAAAACTCAATTATATTTATTCTAGGTATTTACGCCAGCCTTCAGAATCCAGAATTCTAATGCTCAGGAAAAATGTAACTGGCCCTAAAACTGTACAAGATCATTTGAAAGTCTTAAATGAGAGCTAGTTTTATTTATTTACTTATTTTTATTTTAAATTTTTTTCCAGGGAAGTGTTATTTTTATTTTATTATTTTTTTACTTAAAAACTTTCTTTGTTGTCAAAATAATTTTTTATAATTAATTAATTAATTAGTTAATTAATTAATTGCAAATACTCATGAGATACAAAGCTGATTGTCCTCCCTCCTGCCCATGATGTGGGGGCAGATTCATATTGGGGACATACCCATTACCAGAAATTACTTTTGTAACCTTTGTATCCTTCCAATTATCCCCCAACCTCCCTCCCCATCTCCCTCTCCCCTCAACCTCAATTTGTAGCCCTAGGAATGTTCCCTCCCTCTGTTGGATAATGGGACTTCTGTGGTCTTTCTTTCCTGCCTCCCTTTCTCTCTTAGCTCCCACCTATGAGTGAGCACATGAGGTATTTATCCCTTTGTGCTTTTCTTGTTTCACTCAACATAAGTTTCTCCAGGTTCATCCATGTTGTTGCAAATGGGAGTATTTCATTCTTTTTTATTGCAGAGTAGTATTCCATAGTGTATATATACCACAGTTTCCTTATCCAATCATCTATTAATGGACATTTAGGTTGGTTGCATATCTTGGCCATT
>NW_007728164.1:306425-307335 GCF_000696425.1 Galeopterus variegatus | reverse complement strand
CTTGCATAGCCAGGAGCAAGCAGTTTCTGGCACAAGCAGATTACGAGGCAACGGCCACACAAAGAGGGGAGTGGGGCTGCTCACTCCCAACAGAGTTCTATGTATATTCTGGATATTAGTTCCTTGTCAGATGCATAGTTGGCAAAAATTTTCTCCCACTCTGTAGGTTGTCTTTTCACTCTGTTGATTGTTTCTTTTGCTGTGCAGATGCTTTTTAGTTTGATATAGTCCCATTTATTTATTTTTTCTTTTGCTGCTTGTGCTTTTGGTCTCATGTTCACAAATCCTGTGCCTTGACCTAACTGCTGAAGTGTTTCACCCATATTTTCCCTTAGTAATTTTACAGTTTCAGGTCTTATACCTACGTCTTTAATCCATTTTGAGTTGAGTTTAGTGTATGGTGAGAGATGCATATCTAGTTTCATTCTTCTGCATATGGATATCCAGTTTTCGCAGCACCACTTGTTGAAGAGGCAATCTTTTCCCCAATGTAGATTTTTGTTGCCTTTGTCTTCTATCAAATGGCTATAAACCTGAGGAGTGATTTCTGGGTTCTTTATTCTACTCCACTGGTCTGAATGTCTATTTTTATACCAGTACCATGCTGTTTTAGTTTCAACAGCTTTGTAGTCTGTTTTAGTTACAACAGCTTTGCAGTATAATTTGAAGTTAGGCAGAGTTATGCCTCTGGCTTTGTTTTTTTTTTAGCTCAGGATTGTTTTGCCTATTAGGGGTCTTTTATTTTTCCTTATGCAAAGTAAGATTGTTTTTTCCATTTCTGTGAAGAATGTCATTGGTATTTTGATGAGGACTGCATTGAATCTGTAGATACTTTGGTTAGTATAGACATTTTCACGATGTTAATTCTTCTGATCCAAGAGCATGGAATATCTTTCCATCTTTCTGTGTA
>NW_007728164.1:303257-305425 GCF_000696425.1 Galeopterus variegatus | reverse complement strand
TTTTTGTTGTGTCTTTATCTGGTTTTGGTATCAGAGTTATGTTGGCCTCATAGAATGAGTTTGGTAGAGTAGAGTCTGTATCAATTGTTTGGAACAGTTTCATGAGAATTGGTCTTAACTCCCCTTTAAAAGTTTGATAGAATTCAGCTGTAAAGCCATCTGGACCCGGGCTTTTTTTTGTTGGAAGATTGTTAATTACCACTTCAGTTTCCTTGCTTGTTGTTGGTCTTTTCAGGTTTTCTATCTCTTCTTGGTAATTTATATGTGTTTAGAAACTTATCCATATCTTCCAGATTTTCAAGTTTGTTGTCATACAGTTGTTTATAATAGTCTCTAATGATTCTTTNACTGGTCTGAATGTCTATTTTTATACCAGTACCATGCTGTTTTAGTTACAACAGCTTTGTAGTCTGTTTTAGTTACAACAGCTTTGTAGTATAATTTGAAGTTAGGCAGAGTTATGCCTCTGGCTTTGTTTTTTTTTTAGCTCAGGATTGTTTTGCCTATTAGGGGTCTTTTATTTTTCCTTATGCAAAGTAAGATTGTTTTTTCCATTTCTGTGAAGAATGTCATTGGAATTTTGAAAGGAATTGCATTGAATCTGTAGATTGCTTTGGGTAGTATAGACATTTCACAATGTTAATTCTTTCAATCCAAGAGCATGGAATATCTTTCCATCTTTTTGTGTCTTCTTTAATTTCTTTCAGAAGTGGTTTGTAATTTTCATTGTAGAGGTCTTTAACCTCCTTGGTTAAATTGGTCCCTAGGTATCATATTTTTGGGGGGTGACAATTGTAAATGGGCTTACTTTCTTTATTTCTCTTTCTGTTAATTCATTATTTGAGTATATAAATGCTACTGATTTTTGGGCATTTATTTGTATCCTGTGACGTTACTCAAGTTATTAACCAGCTTTAGGAGTTTTTTGATAGAGTCTTTAGGTTTTTCTATATATATTATCATGTCATCTGCAAAGAGGGAAAGTTTGACTTCATCTTCTCCAATCTGGATTCCCTTTATTTCTTTCTCTTGCCTGATGGCTCTAGCTAGTACCTCCAGCACTATGTTGAATAGAAGGGGTGAGAGTGGACATCCTTGTCCTGTTCCTGTCCTTAAGGGAAAGGCCTTCAATCTTTCTCCATTCAGAGTAATACTGGTGGTGGGTTTGTCATAAATGGCTTTTATTGTGTTAAGATATTTTCTTTCTATACCTAATTTGTTGAGAGCCTTTATCATGAAGAAGTGCTGAATTTTGTCAAATGCTTTTTCAGCATCCATTGAGATAATCATATGGTCTTTGTCCTTGAGTTTGTTGATGTGATGTATCACATTTACTGACTTTCGTATGTTGAACCATCCTTGCATCCCTGGGATGAATCCCACTTGATCATAGTGTATAATTTTTTAAATATGTTGCTATATTCTAATTGCTAATATTTTGTTGAGGATTTTAGCATCTAGGTTCATCAAGGATATTGGCCTGTAATTTTCTTTTTTGTTGTGTCTTTATCTGGTTTTGGTATCAGAGTTATGTTGGCCTCATAGAATGAGTTTGGTAGAGTAGAGTCTGTATCAATTGTTTGGAACAGTTTCATGAGAATTGGTCTTAACTCCCCTTTAAAAGTTTGATAGAATTCAGCTGTAAAGCCATCTGGACCCGGGCTTTTTTTTGTTGGAAGATTGTTAATTACCACTTCAGTTTCCTTGCTTGTTGTTGGTCTTTTCAGGTTTTCTATCTCTTCTTGGTAATTTATATGTGTTTAGAAACTTATCCATATCTTCCAGATTTTCAAGTTTGTTGTCATACAGTTGTTTATAATAGTCTCTAATGATTCTTTGTATTACTGTGGTGTCAGTTGTAATGTCTCCCTTTTCATTTCTGATTTTTGTTATTTGGGTCTTCTCTCTTCTTTTTTTGTTAATCTAGCTAATGGTGTGTCTATTTTGTTTATCTTCTTGAAAAACCAACTTTTAGTTTTGTTAATCTTTTCTATTGTTTTTTGGGTCTCTATTTCATTTAGTTCTCCTCTGATCTTAATTATTTCTTTCTATCCATTGCCTTTAGGTTTGGATTGTTGTTGTTTTTCAAGTTCTTTGAGGCATAGTGTTAGGTCATTTATTTGGAGTCTTTCCATTTTTTTGATATAAGCATTTACTGCAATAAATTT
>NW_007728164.1:301360-302257 GCF_000696425.1 Galeopterus variegatus | reverse complement strand
TGTGTCTCTTTGTTGACTTGTTGCCTGGAAGTCCTGTCCCATACTGAGAAAGGGGTGTTCAGATCACCCA
The DNA here is from genome assembly GCF_000696425.1 of Galeopterus variegatus. Lineage (NCBI taxonomy): Eukaryota > Metazoa > Chordata > Mammalia > Dermoptera > Cynocephalidae > Galeopterus > Galeopterus variegatus. The sequence goes on along the minus strand of NW_007728164.1, from coordinate 302,187 downwards.
CTATTAATGTATTAGGACCTATCTCCCTCTTTAGGTCTAAGAGTATTTGCTTGATGTATCTGGGTGCTCCTGTATTGGGTGCATACATGTTTATGATTGTTATGTCTTCTAGCTGGATAGTTCCCTTTATCATTATGTAATGGCCTTCTTTGTCTTTTTAAATGTTTTTTTGGTTTAAAGTCTATTTTGTCCAACATAAGAATAGCTACTCCTGCTCATTTTTGGTTTCCATTTGCATGGTATATCTTTTTTCCATCCCTTCACTTTTAGTCTATGAGTGTCTTTAAAGGTGAGGTGGGTCTCTTGAAGACAGCATATACTTGGGTCTATCTTTTTAATCCAGTCAGTCTGTGTCTTTTGAATGGGGAGTTTAGTCCATTCACATTTAGAGTATTTATTGAGAAGTGTTGTTTAATTCCTGTCATTTAATTGCTATTTAGTGGTTTAAATATCTTTATTTCTCTTCTTCAATGTGAGTTGGGTATTTAAGGTGGAATGGTTTAGCTTCTTTCTCGTTCTTGCTGGCATTTTTGTTTTAACTGTGGATTTTGCTCTTTCTTGTGTATTTGTGGTGATGGTCACCATTATTCAGAATCCAGATGAATGACTCCCTTGAGAATTTCTTATAGGGCTGGTCTTGTGGTGGTGAACTCCCACAACTTTTGCTTGGGAAATACACTATTTCTCCCTCATTTCTGAAGGAGAGCCTTGCTGGGTGAACAATTCTTGGATGGCAGTTTTTTTATTTTAGTATTTTGAAAATATTGTTCCACTTTCTTCTGACCTGTAGGGTTTTGGTTGAGAAGTCTGCTGTTAGTTTGATGGGG
>NW_007728164.1:298815-300386 GCF_000696425.1 Galeopterus variegatus | reverse complement strand
AATTCAGATGTTAGAGTGCTTGAGATTGTCTGCTATCTCTCTTAGGCTTTCCAACAAAAAAAGATAATTTATTATACATATATGTGGGGTACAAAGTTGACTTTCAATAGTTGTGTACAATGTGTGATGGTCAGTCAGACCAGGATAGTTAGCTTATTCATCATTGCAATATGTAATCATTCTTCGTGTCTGTTAACCAATTTCTCATTAAACCCTCTCCCTCTTCCCCTCCTCTCCCCTTTTCCAACTCTAGTAACCACAGTTCTTTTCTCTCCTTCTAAAAGTTCAATGTATTATTGTGATTGTTATTTCTTTCTCTCCCTCTCTCTGTTTTTATTTACTTATTTGTGGATTCAGCTTCCACTTATGAGTGAGGACATGTGGTATTTTTCTTTCTGCACCTGGGTCACTTTACTTAGCACAATTTTCTCCAGGTTCATCCATGTTGCTGCAAATGGCAGAATTTCATTGTTTTTATGGTTGAGTAGTAGTCCATTGTGTATGTGTATGTATGTATGTGTATATATATATCACATTTTCCTTATCCAGTCACCCATCAATGGACATTTAGTTTGGTTCAATAGTTTGGCTATTGTAAATAGAGCTGTGGTAAACATGGGAGAGGAGGTATCCCTTTTACATGATGATTTCCATTCCTATGTATATATACCCAGTAGTGGGATTGCTGGATCATATATGGTAGTGCTATCTATAGTTGTTTGAGGAACCTCCATATGGTTCTCCATAATGGCTGTACAAATTTACAGTTCCATCCACAGAGCAGAAGTGTTCCCCTCTCTCTGTATCTTCACCAACATTTGTTATCCTCTCTCTTTTTTATGATAGCTAGTCTAACTGGGGTAAGATGGTATCTCAAAGTGGTTTTTATTTGCATTTCCCTGATGATAGTAATGTTGAGCATTTTTTCATATAACTGTTGGTCATTTATTTGTCCTCCTTTGAGAAATGTTTATTCAGCTCCTTTGCCCATTTCTTAATTGGTTTATTTGTTTTTTTACTGTAAAGTTGTTTCAGCTCTTTGTATATACTGGATATTAATCCCTTGTCAGATGCATAGTTTGCAAATATTTTCTCCCATTCTGTAGGTTGTCTTTACACTCTGTTGATTGTTTCCTTTTAAGTGCAGAAGCTTTTGGTTTGATATAATCTCATTTGTTTATTTTTGTTGTTGTTGTTTGTGTTTATACAACAAAAAAAGAAAACTACAGGCCAATATTCTTGGTGAACTTAGATGTAAATATCCTCAACAGAATAAAGCAACACATCAAAAAGATTACACACCATGTTTAAGTGGAAGTCATCCCAGGGATTCAAGGATGGTTCAACATATGTAAATCAATAAATGTGATCCACCACATCAACAAAATCAAGAAGAAAAAAACATATGATTATCTCAATAGATGCAGAAAAAGCATTCCAAAAAAATTCAGCATTGTTTCATGATAAAGACTTTCAGCAAATTAGGTATAGAAGGAAAGTATCTCAACACAATAAAAGCCATGTACAGCAAACCCACTGTCAATATCATCCTGAATGGGGAAAATCTGAGC
>NW_007728164.1:295081-298218 GCF_000696425.1 Galeopterus variegatus | reverse complement strand
AATTAGAGAAGACAAAGAAATAGAAGGCATCCAAATAGGAAAAGACAAAATCAAATTGTACCTGTTTGCAGGTGACATAATTCTATATATGCAAAGCCCCAGGGACTCTATCAAAAAACTCTTAGAGCTGTAAGATTATAGGATATAAAATCAATGTACAAAAATCAGCGTTTTTATACTCCAACCACAAACTAGAAGAAAAAGAAATCAAGAAAGCAAGCCCAATATCAATAGTCACCAAAAAAATAAAATACCTAGGAATAAATCTGACCAAGGAGGTGAGAGATCTCTACAATGAAAACTACAAATCATTGCTAAAAGAAATTGAAGGGGACACTGACAGATGGAAAGATATTCCTTGTTTATGGATCAGAAGAATCAATGTAGTGAAAATGTCCATACTACCCAAAGCCATCTACAGAGTCAAAGCAAACCCTGTCAAAATACCAATAACGTTCTTCACAGAAATAGAAAAAACAATCTTAGTATTCATGTAGAACAACAGAAGACCTCGAAAAGCCAAAGCAATCCTGAGCAAAAAAAGTAAAGCCGGAGGCATTACACTTCCTGACCTTGAACTGTATTAGAAATCTACAGCAACAAAAACAGCATGGTACTAGCATAAAAACAGGCACATGGACCAATGGAACAGAATAGAGAACCCAGAAATCAACCCACATATTTACAGCCAACGCATCTTTGACAAGGGCACCAAAAACATACATTGCGGAAAAGACAGCCTCTTCAATAAATGTTGCTGGGAAACCTGGATATCTGTATGTAGAAGAATGAAAGTAGACCTGTACCTCTTGCCATATACCAAAATCAACTCAAAATGGCTTAAAGACTTAAGTATAAGGCCTGAAACTTTAAAACTCCTAAAAGAAAACATACGGGGAACACTCCAGGATGAAGGACTGCGCAAAGATTTTATGGATATATAACTTTTAAATTCATAATATTATTTGATTTTATTGTCTCTCTTTTTACCTAGATTAATGTTGCCAGGGTGTTTTAGAATAGAATTGGGACTCTTCCTTATTAAAGGATGAGAAAACTTCACAAATTTCCATCAACCCTTTCAGACCCTAGAATATGGTGGCCAGGGAGCTGCCAAGGAGGCTCAAGTCCCCTCAGGAGTAAAGTCAGAGCAACCCCAGTCCTATGAGGAGCTCAGAAAGATGGGTGGAAATTAACTCACTTGGAGTTTTTACATCCCTGTCTCTCCTTCTCCAGGTCCTCGGTGCGGGGTGGTGGTGGTTGCAATCTAAAAAGCAGGTAGCATTTTCTGCCTGGGTTGGGGGAGAGGGTGCTGAGGGAAAAGTCCTCACCTGATGAGTTGAATTCCTGGTGCTTGGACTTTACAAAGCAGGGTTTATTGTGCCCCATCCAGTCTTTGACCTTGCGGGGGGCTTGACACACTCTAGAGCCTTTCCTTCATAGCTATTTCCAGGCAGAATCTCTAATACTCCCCAGGGGACTGTGAACTCATAGGCCTAAATGACAAAATATATAAAGGTCACACCCATTTTGAAAGATGCCCTTAAGATCACAGGTATTAGAAATAATTCCCACTTTTTTTTAGGGAATATGTAAGATGAAGTTTATTTGATATTCTACAAAAATTGATTCTTAATTCATCGACATTTTTGTACTTGACCTATACTTTCTTTAAACAAGAAAGCATTATAAACATATTGGGTACAGGAAAGAATTGAAGAAAAAAAAATCATCTATGAATAACAAATATAACCAAAAGTATAGTAAGGGACAGAGAAGATAGGACATTTTTGTACTTGACCTATACTTTCTTTAAACAAGAAAGCATTATAAACATATTGGGTACAGGAAAGAATTGAAGAAAAAAAATCATCTATGAATAACAAATATAACCAAAAGTATAGTAAGGGACAGAGAAGATAGAAAATGAAAAGAACAAGAAAATAAAACAAAAAGGACCAGATGGGAAGTAGTGAATTTGAAGAGAGAGAATGGAGATCTAACGTATTTATAATTTATATACCTGTAGAAGGAAAGAAAGACAATGTATCACTAATATTTAAAAACATAATTTGGAGATTTTTATTCCATCTTCCATCTTTTTCTCCCACACAATGCAACTATAAAACCTGGAGAGACTGCATGGAACTAGCTACTTGAGAACTGTGAAATAGCAGCAGGCAAATTGGGGAAGAGCACGAGGATTCAAAGTAAATCGAAAGGGTGGGTTTTCTTTTTTCTCCTCTGGTATCTTCTAGCCTGAACTTACCGCAGCTGGAAGCATGAAAATGAGCACCAGGGTGCAAATAAAGTGCTGTAGAGAAGCACCTCGTTCTGACTTAAGCAAAAGAGTAAATCCTAATGCTCAGAGAGACAGTATGAAAATTAATCTCTTTGTTCTTCTACACCCTATATCTCAGACAATGTCATGGTGGCAGTCATAAGCATATATACTAAAATCAACTCAAAAGCTGGTAAGAGCCCTGACAGAGGGCAAAACTGTGAGAAGGGAAATCTTTTCCATTTGGTGGAGCTGTGATCCCCAAAGGGTGGGCCAACCCTATTGCTTTTTTTTCCTCTCTCTGTCCTCCCACCTCTTGAACTTGGACATGGGCCTAATCTTATAAGTATGGCAGAGCAAGGTAACTAGAGGCTCAATTTCTGGCAAGAAGATCATGAAGGTAAGCCCCATGGAACCTGAAAGTACTGGGGAGATTGAAGAGGGAGAGACAGAAGCTCAGGAAAGTGACCCTATAAAATTGGTTATGAGCTCCAGAGTTCACTACTGGGTCACACATGCAAGGATCTGATGCCAGTCAACAAACAAAACATATGAGAACTTAATTAACAGAGATTATCCTTCCCAGGTCTCAGGCTGACCCTGGTTGGCGTTCCCTCTGGACACATACGGATAGCACTACAAAGGTTGAAAACTTGACTGGTATTGGAACCATATCATGTAGAAGCTGGGTTGGAACTTAGAGTCTTGTTTAAAATGTTAAAAATGTTCAGCATACAAACCACAGTTACTTGGCACAAGAAGAATAATAAAAATTTTAATAAAAATTAGAATAAGAGGGCCGGCCCGGTGGCGCACTGGATAAGTGCGCCGCTTGGGAAGCACGGCGGTGCTCCCG
>NW_007728164.1:282449-294559 GCF_000696425.1 Galeopterus variegatus | reverse complement strand
AAAAAAAAAAAAAAAAAAAAAAAAAAAAAAAATTAGAATAAGAAAAATTTCAACACACATGGGAAAAAACAATCAACAGAAACCAATGCCCAGATGACACAAATGTTGAATTATCTGACAAATGCTTAAATGAGCAATCCTGAATCCTATTAAAATAAATAGTCTTAGCAAAAGGAAAAAAGATGTAAAGAAGAACCAAATAGAAATTTTAGAACTGAAAAAATACAATAATTAAAAATTTTAAAAAGTCATTGAATAAATTTAATAGTAGAATGGAGATGACAAAGGAAAGAGTCAGTAAACTTGAAAATAGAGAAATGACTGAATCTGAACAATAGAGAGAAAAAACTTTAAAAAAATTAACCATGAATCTGGGACCTGTGAGACAGTAACCAAAAAAAAAAAATCTACCATTAATGTTATTGGAGTCCCAGGAAGAGAGGAGAATGGATGTGGGGCTAAAAAGTGTGTGAAGAAACAATGGTTGAAACTTTTCAAGTTTAGTGAATGACATAAACATACAGATTCAAGAATAAGAGTGAACACAAACAAGATAAACTGAAAGAAAACCAATAACATCAGCTGAAAACTAAAGACAAAGAAATAATCTTGAATGCAGCCAGAGAAAAATAATGCATTACCAAAAGAACAAAGATTCAAATTATTGCAGATTTCTTATCAGAAACCACAAAGACCAGAAGAAAACAGCACACAATTTTTAAAGTACGAAAGGAAGTAACAACAAAACTATTGAACAAATATCTGCAAGGTGCAGTAAAGTCATTCTAAGGTGAGAGAATACTAGGAGAATCTGGAGCCAGCACACCTGGCCCTGCCCTGGAACTTCCAGCTCCCTGGGTGTGTGGACAAAGGGGCTCTAGCAGTTGAGGACAGACCATGCTACTGGTGAAAGCTGCAGGTGCTGGCTGTTGGAGGTGAGAAAACACCTAAAGGTGGGGGATGGGGTGGGCAGTGTACACAAGAGCAGTCTACACTTTACAGGACAAGGGAGATCTGGACAGAACACATATGTCAACTGCCAAAATTTCCCTTGCAGTATGTCCTTTATATTTTAAGAATCCAAACACAGCTCTTATATTGCTCATTCACAGTCTTCATTCAGACTGAGCATATATACGTAAACATCTAAGTTCATTTATTCATAGTGTTCACTCATGTACATTTTTTGTAAATTTTTCCATATCTTGAAAAATACCATTTATATTTCATTGTTTGCTGGATACACACATTTATGTTTTCATTAATTTTAAGTTTTTGAATTATTTTTCCATTCAGGTAACATATAATGTATACCTGTTCTTATTTTCTCCAAATACATATACATACTTTTTTCTCTCTCAAGTCTTTGTTTGGTAGATCTAGAATTTATCTGAAGTATTCAGTGATGTTCTCCCCACTTAATTGGTTTACTGTGGGAGAGGTAATTGCATTATTGCCCTCCCTTATTCACTTGCCCCTGTATTCATGCCCTTATGTCTTCTGGCTCTGCAGTTCCTCTCATTAAGGGAGCAAAATATATTTCCTAACCCCTTGGCCTTGGATATGGCCTGTGACCTGCTCTGGTCAATAGAATAAGGTAGCAATGATGGTGTGCCATTTCAGAGCCTATGTTTTAAGGAGTTTTGTGTGTTTTTACTTGCCAACTGTGCCTCTTCCATACCCATGAGAAAAACATGTCCAGGATATCTCACTGGCCCCCAGAGGAGGAATGAAAGATGTATAAAGCGTAGCTGAGCCACCCAGCTGAGCCCAGCCTAGGTCAAATCTCTTCAACCACCTTGAACAGCTGCACTCTCATGAGCTAAATTAATGACTGCTGTACGCATTTTGTTCAAGTCATTGTTTGTTATGCACTGTAATTGAAGCAATTGTTAACTGAAATATTCCTGAACTCTAATCTTTGTCTCATAAACCATCAAAAGCTTTGCAACTTTATAGGGACTTTTCACTTAGGTTTTAGATTACTGTCCTACATAGCCCCAAACTTGGCAAATATCCATAGGGGAAAACCAACTGTGTGTGTTTGACGGTCTCCGTGTCTCTGCTAAAAGCTCAGCGGATTTCTTTGTCTCTCAGCTGTGTCCTCTCACATGTTTAAAATCTGGATTTCGGTGTGCTGCTTGCCCAGAATTGATAAATGCTCCCAGGGTAAAGTGGCTGCAGAAGTCAGCTCCTCTTCCAGTTCACATTGCCTCAACAGAACACAATTTCTGACTTTATGCAAGTTTCCTGGTTACGGTAGTTGGGAGAATACCAGTAGCTACTTCATTTTATCCAACGATGGAAGTTTGCAAGGGATGTTTTGTTATTAGAAAATCTATCAATGCAATTCAGTGTATTTACAGATTAAAGACAACCAAAAAAGACCATTTCAATGGGTGTAAAATAAAGCATTTAATAAACTTTAATACCATTCACCATATAAACCTTTGATAACCTGTAACCAAAGAGAACATTCTTATCCCACTAAATAGTAACTAGCAAAATCCCGCAGTGTATGTTCAGTCAGCTTTCTTGAACTGGAACTCATGAGTTTAAGGTTTTTTTTTTTTTTTTTTGGTCTTTTGTCTTTTTCCGTGTCCGGCAACGGACCGCAACCCTCAGTGTTGCCCCCGTACCGGACCGGGGACCGGCAACGGGATTGCAACCCTCGGCGTTGCTCCCGCGCCTCGCTCAGCCAGTGAGCGGGAACCGTCTATATGTGGGATCCGAACCCTCGGGTGGGAGCGCCACCGCGCTTCCCAAGCGGAGCACTATCCAGTGCGCCACCGGGCCGGCCCGAGTTTAAGGTTTTTATTTTTTTCTTTTTATTAATTTTGGCTGACAGTGAAATTCTATTCAACCACTTTGTTACCAAAACACACTTTAAAATCTGTAAGGATGATCATGCTTCCCAATATTGGAGCAACAGATAAGCACTTCATTTACAAAACTATTTTCATTATATTGCCATTATAAGTTTTTAAAGTCAGATGCACTTTAGATGGGAGAATCTGATGCTCGTAGAGGTGACATGACTGATCCAAATTCACAAAAGAAAATACTGTAAATCTAGGGCTAAAACCTAATTTTTTTGATTCCCAGTCCTAGTGCCGGACCCTAAACGCTTTGGGACTTGCACAAAACCCTGCAGTAGACCTAACACACACAGGAACCAGGACTAGCCTGGAAGCTGACTGGCTCAAAGCTGGCAGGAGGCCCATGGGTGTAAAGGGGTATTTCCTTAGGAACCTAGGGAGGCTAGATGATCACGGGTGAATTGGGAAGAGAGGGAAGTTATTTGTTTATTTATTTCCAGTAAGGAGCAGGATCACAGTGTTCTGAGAAACTAGATCCTTGGCCCAAGGGCCAAGAATCCTCATGTTGCTTCCTGGAGTCCCAGCCTAGGAAAGAATATAACCTGGTGAGGTTCAGGTCTCCAGCTTCAGGAGAGGATCTTCATACATCCCTGGGAAGGATGGACTAAAGGGGCGGGGAGGAAAATGTCAGGAATTAACCCGCAGGTGCCTCAGTTGTGGGAGGAGCCACTTCCTGCTTCTGCCAGAGCCATGGCTCACCAGAGCCTAGTCAGGAGGGTGCCTATAAAATGCACGACAGGCACCTGCTCCTCATCTGCCCTGACACCTCAGGGACTGCCTCTCCACATCTGGGACTGACCAGGGTGAGTGGGTCTTTCAGGACTTACAGTGCAGCTGAAAGGGTGAGGGGCTATTAGGTCACACGGGGAAGGAAAAGGGAGGAAGGAGGAGGGAAGGAGGAATAGAGATTTGGCCTTGGATCTAATACCTTCCAGCCTAGGAATTACAGTCCATAAAATGGGAAAATGAGTGTTTAGCCAGGTAAATTCTTGCCAGTGTCTGGCCTCTGGCAATGGAGACAGCTGGCTGGGGAGGACCTATCACAGGCCATTTACTTCTATCTCACAGACACGTTTGTAGATGCTTAGAGAGGATGGCAGGTGCGCACAGGGAAAAGGTGATTGGTGATACCCAATATCACCATGAAATTCCATCTGGCTCCTTTCCTCTACCTTGGATATAATTTTCTCCCTCTTTCCTTCCTTCCCTCCCTCTTTCCTTCTCCTCCTTCTTGATTGCCTTTCTGTCTCTTCTTCATTCATTTATTCATTCATACATTCTTCACACATCAACAGTTATTTATTGAGCTCCTACCAATTACCTGGTCCTGTTCTAGACATTGGTATAGAAGTGTGAAAAAGAGGGGAGGATAATCCCTCTTCTTATGGAGCGTCCATTTTAATGGAGGATCTACATTTATTGGATATCTTCTACATGACAAGGACTGTGCTATATCTTACGGATATAAAAATAAACAAGATGGAGGCTTTGGCTGAATGTGTGTGTGTACGTGTGTGTGTGTGTGAGTGTGTGTTTAGTTATGATCGGTTCAAGATATTAGCCGCCTCAGGGTAGATCCAAAGGAGGAAACAATGGTCTATGACTTCACGAGTCTATAAAACATCTGTATTGGGTTTTAGGTTCACTGAACTACCATCAAGATGTCCTGCCAGCAAACCCAGCAGCTGTGCCAGCCTCCTCTTAAAGGGCCCACTACTAAGTGCCCCCCAAAGTGTCCCCCTAAGGCCCCCCCCAAAATGCCTTGCTCTAATCTTTTCCTGCTGTGGCCCTAGCTCTGGGCTGCTGTGGCCTCAGCTGACCATGGCATCAGAGCTGCGGCTGTTGCCAGCGCTTTGGGGTCACTGCTCACCTGGGCTCTGAGCATCTATTGAGTAACCAAAAGGCCAAGCACCAGTGCCAGTCCTGTGCTCCCCATCCATCAGTGCCTTTTCATCTCTCCATGAGCTCTTGCCTGTAGGACGTCACTGCGCTGGAGCTGTGCCTCAGAAGCAGCCACCAGCATAGCGACGTTGGGGCTAGGCTCAAAACTTGTTTTCTTGTGTTTGTGCATGATTGCTCTGAATGAGCTCCTTTGCCACAATAAATATGTTCAAGATCCACTTGTTCCTGTTTTTTATTTTTATTTTTATTTGTGTTTCCACTCTACTTACCTAGTTCCACTCCTTCTCTCTGAATAAATTGCTGGATCTTAACTTTGGCTGAATAGGAGAAAATCAATCTACTGAACATAAAGGCATTGATTTTTTAAAATACACATATGTTTTGTTTTAATAAACCTAAAATGTGAACACATTGTTGAAACAAATAAATCAGGGATGTAATGGTGTTTCAGGGAGAATCTTGTGCCACAGGGGAAGACAGGGAGGAGCAGGGACTGTATTAGTCAGGATTTTCCAAAGAGAGACAGAGATTTATTTTAGGGAACCGGCTCACAGGAATGTGGGAATGGCAAGGGCAGAATCTGTCGGCCAGGCCTGCAGGCTGGGGATTCAGTGAGCTGATGTTGCAGTCTCGAGTCTGAATTCTGCAGGGAGCAGTCTGGAAACTCTGGCAGGGTTTCTATGTTGCTGTTGTAAGGAGAATTTCTTCTTCTCTGGAAAACCTCAGTCTTTGCTCTTAAGGGTTTCAACTGATTGGATGAGGCCCATCACATTATGGAAGGTAATTTGCTTTACTCAAAGTCTACTGATTTAAATGCTAATCACACCTAAAATATACCTTCACAGCAATGTCTAGACTGGTGTTTGACCAAACAACTGCGTACCATAGCCTGATCAAGTTGACACATAGAATTAGCCGTCATGGGAACTGAAAGGCTAAGTGGAGGTCATTAGAAATATGACTCAAGAGATAGAAGAGGGGCTGATAGTAACCAGGACACACTGGGAACATGAAATGATAGTTTTATTCTCACTTAGGATAGAGGCAAATTTCTGGACAGACCTTTGGAGAACCTTGGGAAAACAGAAACTTCTACCTGGCAACCCTGAGTCTCAACAAGTCTGTGATGCTGGGAGGACAGGAGTGAGGGCGATCTGGGGACGGCTTGGTCTTTGCACTTTGCTTCCTCGGGGTGTGGTCAGCAGCAGCCATAGCTCAGTGGCTCCCAACAAGTCTGTGATGCTGGGAGGACAGGAGTGAGGGCGATCTGGGGACAGCTTGGTCTTTGCACTTTGCTTCCTCGGGGTGTGGTCAGCAGCAGCCATAGCTCAGTGGCTCCAGTAGGAGCTCTGGGAGACTGTCGTGGCTCAGGCAGTAGCTACTCCCAGTGCTGGGGCCACACAGGAAGAGCTGGACGTGAACATGGGGGCAGGGCACTACAGTGGCTCTCAGGAGGTCACTTAAAAGGTGTTGGCATTGCTGGTGGCTTTTTGGCAAGTTATCTGAACTTGAAAGTGAATTGGATAAGTTAGATGAATTAAACCCAAGACAGGAATAATTTTTCCCTTTTAAACATATTCACTGTATGCTGGCAAATAGTTTATAAAACACATTAGTATCCGTGAAAAAACATATTACCCTACATTAAAAGTGTTAGGAATGACATTCCTGACAATGGAACTCATGCTAAGTCAATGTTGATTTCAGTCTGTCACCATTTCATGCACATTTTTTATCTACTTACCCAATTCCTAACTACTATATTTCATGGACTCCAAGAGGCCATCAATTGCAAGATGCACCCTTATTTCATGCACCACAAGGGAAAAAAAAAAAAGGCTGCCAATTCAGCCATGACATGCCAAAACTTATATGGTGAATACCGACTTCAGGGCTGTTAAAAACGTAAGAAGTATGTGTCTTGGGTTGATAAGGGCACAATCCATCTCTGTAAGTAGTACAAGCAATGGCCTAGGTCCACAGAGGCTCAGTCCCTGCCCCTCACCCTATGGAGCCAAGGTCTGTCATCCCCAGGAGGTTTCTTCCTTTGCTCAGAACACCCCTCCTCCCTGTTACTGGTCCCTTCTTTCTTCCTTCATATTCCACACTCCTGGTGATGCCCTTCAGGACCCCATGTGGTTCTGCTGAGAGCCAGTTCCATGGCTCCCACAGGTAAACTCACCCAAGTAGTCAGAAAAGGAAAATCCTGGTCCTAGATGAGGCCAAGCGGATGAGCGATAGTGTCAGGACCTCTCATAAATTATGCTGACACCAAGCTCTGACTTGAGTCCCAGCTCTAGCAGGAACAGGACATATGAGGTCTCTACCAGTCCCCTGCCTCCTTCTCCCTTCCTTGCCTGGAATTCATGGAAGCTTCCAGACTCTCTCTCTGATGTCCATTGACCAGTTGTGGGTTCAGCAAGGAGTCTAGACCTGGATTCTGAGACCTCTCTTGCTGGGAAATTGGGGGTTAAAATTATCTCAAATTTGAAAGTAAGGCAAAAACAAATTTCTGAGCTGTCTTTCAAATTTTTACTACATACTAGTAACTAACATCCTTGCCTAAGGTTTATATAATTCTCTAGGATTTTTCTTATTTTTTAATTTTTGGTAAGGTGGTTTTACCTATTACATTTACTACTGATTAACGACCAGACTGTGTAAAGCCAGATTAAATTTGTAGAAGATTTATAAATTGCAAATTGTTTGTGTCCAGTAGAAAATATAACCCAATGGTTTCATTGCCCTTTAAGACTTTAACCAGTTTTGTATCTAAATTTGCAGTCTTATTCCAGCATTCTTTTTATCTCTGACAGTATATACTTTGGTCTTTCTTATTCTCCTTTGAACCAGCATTACCGTCTTGTTGGTTTCCTTACTAATAAGTAAAATAAATCTTTGATATATGCCCACTATCTATATGAGAGCCATACTTTCAACTTTTTGAAAACTATGGTTTAAATAAACCCTCACCTGCACAAAATTACTCTTTCTGGAGTGGACACTGGGGCCAGGACTAGACAGTGCTAGTACTGACAAAAATTTCAAAACAGCTACCAAGATATAGTTCAGGAAAAATCTGGATTAGTGAATCTATTAGATAAACAGAACAGGTGAGAGAGATAAATCAAGGAATGTGGTAAGGTTTTCCCCCAGACTATGGCTAAAATAAAGTTCCAGTGTTTGGTGGGGAATCATTTTCTGGGATAAGTTGAGCTCAGGTTCCCAGGAAGACAAATCAAGGAGATAGTTGGAGAGATCAGCCTTCAGGTGTGGGTCTTCGAATGAAGTTTCTGGCCCCTCTTCTTGTGACACCTACTTCATCATTCATGTGGTCCTGCGTCAGCATTCACTCATCCGGGAGCATTCACTAGGCCATCAAGCACTTGGCTAGTCCTGGAGGCAACATGGGCAAGAGACAAAGGGTCTCCTGCTCAGAGGAAACACTCAGGACCACCCAGGACTGCATGAGGACTGTAGAGACAGAAGCAGGAACACCTACAGTCAGGAGTTTCTTCTCTAACTTCTGAACCAATTCCCAGCATTTTCTGAGATATGATGGGACACGAGGGGACACATTAAGGAGCTGTTTATCTACCTGACTCTGTTTTCCCCGAGCATGGATTCCTGTTAGTTCTTTCATCTTTTATTTAACACCTGATCCAGACTCTCGTGTGTGTTCATACTCAAGTTCACTTAGGTTTCCTTCTGAATGCAACACACGCACAAGCATACATGCACACACGCATGCACACACATACACACACACACACTCCCCCACTGTTATGAACGTCTTTGTCAAAGAGAATGAGGAAGCTGAGGATGATGTCACCAGGAAGACAGTAGAATGAACCAGCGTGTTCCAATCTCATTGGGAAATAGTGACTCAGGAGGTTCAGGCCCTAAACGTCATCTTCTTTGGTGCCACTAAAGGTCGTCTTCAGAAAGGCCACTAAGTTCTACTACAGTCCTTGAGAGAGTGGGCCACTTATCACTCACCTCCGTATCCCTATGTTTGGACAAGCATGCTCCAAGAATGTTGTAGGATCTTCAGAAAGGCCACTAAGTTCTACTACAGTCCTTGAGAGAGTGGACCACTTATCACTCACCTCCGTATCCCTATGTTTGGACAAGCATGCTCCAAGAATGTTGTAGGCTTTCAAAGAATGTCTTTTGTATTAAATACTCTGGTCACATTATTGATTTACTTGATCCTTGAACTAAAAGCTCTCAGAGAGCAGGAATGAGGTCTGAAAATAGAATTCGATGCATAGGAGAATAGAGTCTCTTATATAGAAGCAGACAGGAGAGTTCCATACTCTCTACTAACCCTCCCCTTCCCCTGCCAATTAGGCATCAGGCATGTGAGGGCAGGCTCTGTTTTTCTGTTTTAATCAGAGGCATTAATGTATCTTTTTTTGACTGTAATTTTATTTTATTTTTAATACCTTTATTGATATATAATTCACATATTATACAGTTCATTCATTTAAAGTATAAATTCAGTAGTTTTTGTATATCCAGAGTTGGGTAATCATCACCCCATTTTTGAACATTTTCATCACCCTCAAAAAACCCTGTATCCATTAGCAGTCACTCCTCAACTTCTCCCAACTCTCACCCATGCCTGGAAACTACTCACCCCTTTTTGTTTCTATGGATTTGCCCATTCTAGACATTTCATATAAATAGAATCATACAATATGTGATCTTTTGTGACTGGCTTCTTTCACTTAGCCTATTGTTTCCAAGGTTCATCCTTAATACAGTTGTTTAAAATAAATGAATAAATGAATGAGTGAATCTATGTAGTGCAACCCATAATCAGGATCCTGAGTAGATGGACCGCTGGTTGACCATTTCCTTCCTGTCAGGAAATGAGCTCACGATCCATAGAATTCCCAGGGGGTAACTTATACTTACTAAGAAAGTTTTTAAATCATCTAAGTATCTGGTTGAATTAAACTCTCTGAGGGCAGGAGCCATTTATTGACAGTCAATTCTACATAATATCTGGGCAGCTACTCAATTCAAGGAATTAGTGTTTCTTTCAAACACACATTTGTTAAGCATACATTAGGCACAGAGCACTGTGCTAAGCCCTTTCCCACTTCTCACTTAATATTTAAAACTACTCAGTAAGACAGGCATTATCATGCCCATTTTACCTATGAGAACTTATGCTTCTAATGTTCCAGCAATTTTCAAAGATTACCCAGATGGCAAATTGCAGGTTTCTTGATTCCAGTAGCAGATTCAATATAATTCAATTCCTCCAACTAAAGTAAGTGTTTAGATTTTAGAGAGAATTGTTTATTCTCAATCTTCTTCCTTGCTACAGACAGCAGAATAAACTTGGATTTAATACACCGACTCTGCCTTTCCTACTGAGTCTGAGGGGAAGCAGTGACTGAGGTCAAAGTGAAGAGCTGAGAGTACAGAAGAGAGACAGATGCCTAGGAGACAACTCCTAATTCAAGGCTGCCTAAGCCACCAGCGATGGCTGGATCCACAGCAGGCCATGGGAAAGAAACTTCTCAGGGCACGAGGGAGATATAGCAGAACAATTCCACAAGGACCAGGAGAAGCTGTCCTCAGGAATGAAGTTTCCTCAGAGTACAGGCATAAAAGGAGATGCAAGAAACAGGGCTTCGTCCAGGCACTGGTTTCTTGGGCATCTTAAGCCTGTGGGAGGCTGTGACTGGCTCAAACCCCTCTTGACCCCAGCCCCAGAGGGGGGACCTGAAAGCTCCCAAGGCCTCCTTGGATTGCAGGAACCAGGAGCAGGGGAATGCCAGGAATGGTCCAGCACGTGCCTGGTTGTGCAAGAGCCACTCCTGCCCCTCCCGGAGCTAAGACTGGGCCCTATAAAAGACAGAGCCGGCTCTGGTTCCTCATCTGCTCTGCCTCTCCAGGGCCAGCCTGTGCTCCTGTGTGTGACCAGGTGAGGGGAACCTGGGAGCCCAGTGGGGTTCTGAGGAGGGTGGGTGGGGAGGGTGCAGGGAGACTGCGGAAGGAGAGCTGTGTGTTTGGTTAGTGCTGTACTAAGCAGGAATAAGGTGCAATCTGCCTGAATCTCTGGACCAGTGGCCCAGGGGTCTGCTGGAGCTGGGTCAGATAACTGTGCTCTTCTTCCCAACTCTGTGTTCAGTGACTCAGATCGGCAGCGTAAAAACAGCCATGATGGGAATATTTACACTGTGGAAACCGGCAAACGCTTCAAACTAGGCCTTTTTTCCTGAAGTACTCATTGTTAAACATTTCCCTGTGCTAGTGTCTTACAACTTCTAGTTGGGTGTTTATGCTTGTATTAAGAGAATGGGCACTTCAGGGGGTAGGAATATTTTATTCAGTCTACTGAGGGTGGAGCAATCCCAGCTTCCTTCTGAAAGAAAGAATAAGAAGCTTATCATGTTTTATCGTATTTTTCTTTTTTTTAATCTATGTATTTTTACCTAGAGGAAAATATTCAACTTGTTTTGTTCAGATTACTGATGTGACTGTATGATCTAACTCATTCCTACTCTATGTATACATTGACTTTCAAATAGGTATAATTAAGACCTTTGGTTTTAAATATTTAAAGAGTTTAATAATTATCTTTTAGGTTGACTGAACTTCTGCCAAGATGTCCTGCCAACAAAACCAGCAGCAGTGCCAGCCCCCTCCCAAGTGCCCACCCAAGTGCACCCAAAAATGTCCTCCTAAGTGTCCCCCCAAATGCCCACCCCAGTGCCCAGCTCCATGTCCCCCTCCAGTCTCTTCCTGCTGTGGTCCCAGCTCTGGGGGCTGCTGTGGCTCCAGCTCTGGGGGCTGCTGTGGCTCCAGCTCTGGGGGCTGCTGCAGCTCTGGTGGTGGCGGCTGCTGTCTGAGCCACCACAGGCACCATCTCTTCCACCGTCGCCGGCACCAGAGTGCCGAGTGCTGTGACAGTGAGCCCTCTGGAGGCTCTGGCTGCTGCCATGGCTCTGGGGGCTGCTGCTGACCTGGGCCATCCAAGAGCTAATGGTCAAGAGCCTGCTACAGCCTGATGCCTTCCCCTCTCCACTTCCTCTCATCCAGTTCATGGGTTGACAGGCCCCTTGAAGACTCACAAGAATCCCTGGAAGGACTTTGCGTTTGATTGGGCACCCCAGCGCTCAGCCTGGATATGTCTTCTTTTCCTCAACTTCGTGTTATAATAAAGCTCTGATTTCCTACTCACAACAAAGACTCACAAGAATCCCTGGAAGGACTTTGCGTTTGATTGGGCACCCCAGCGCTCAGCGTGGATATGTCTTCTTTTCCTCAACTTCGTGTTATAATAAAGCTCTGATTTCCTACTCACAA
>NW_007728164.1:280490-281620 GCF_000696425.1 Galeopterus variegatus | reverse complement strand
TGGATATGTCTTCTTTTCCTCAACTTCGTGTTATAATAAAGCTCTGATTTCCTACTCACAACATATCTTGGTCATTCTCCTTTTTCTTGGTGGCTTCTAATGCCCTCCAAAGGTCAGGGCCTCAGGGGTGTGCTCTTTATGATGCAAGGACTGCGCCTGAGGGAGTGAGAAGTGACACTGCCCTGAAGCCCTGGTTCCTCGGCTCTGAGAGGGTCGCACAGCCACAGCAGCCTTTCTCCCCTGAGCTGTAAAAATGTTCCCCTGTTTGTGTGCTTCAGAAATTGAGAAAGGTTGGGGGTACTTCTTTGTGGACTTGTGAATGAAGGGAAAGGACACAGCTCCGTTTAACAGAACTCCCCTGCTGTTAGAATCACTTGCTGGACAAAATGCTTAAAATGAATGTTGAGACCCTTCCTCCCCTCAAACACAGCACAAGACCAGTGCACTCCCTTTTAGGGAGGGTGAATCTGGTTAAGACTGGCCTTTTAAAAAAATTTATTTTATTATTATTATTTTTTATTGAAACATAATCGATTGTACATGTCTGTGGGGTACAGTGTTGCATATCAGTACCTGTGTGCAATATGTGATGTTCAAATCAAGATAATTAGAATATTCACCTTTATACAATGTTATCTTTTTTTGTGGCCCTTTACCAATTTCTCAGCCTTTTGACTTGTTACCTCGGACACAAGGTCTCTCTTAGAGTTGGCTCTGTTTCCAGCACCTTTTCCTGCCACCGCAGGAGTGTGATTGCGTGATAGAGACATTTATTAAAAACACTAGAGTCTAACCTGGAAAATAAAAAAGAATAAAGGGTGGATGACACTCTAGGGAAGAATGGACCCCTCCTCCTTCAGTACTTGTCTCCTTTGCCCATCACCCTCTGACAGGAGGATGGAGAAACACTAGGGTGGTTGGGGGAACCTCTGGTGTTATTAGAGGAAGGGGAGAGAGGCAGGGGCACAGCAGGACTAAGAACTAGTGCTCTCTAGGGTCAGGCTGAGAGGTGTCTACAAGAAGACGATGGATTCAGCTTAGGGAGAGTCTGATGAAGATGGAACCCCTTACTGAAATGCTCTGTTCCCTCCTCGCCTTTTCTGCTGCTGAGAAAAAAAAAAAAAAAAAAA
>NW_007728164.1:277687-279710 GCF_000696425.1 Galeopterus variegatus | reverse complement strand
AAAAAAAAAAAAAAAAAAAATCCAGCTCTCCAGCTGGCGTGAGATGCTGTACTCTCTCGCATTTTATATCACCCTCTGCACTGAGTCACTTTCTTCTGCTTATGTTCTTTATTTTTGCCAGTCTCATCATTAATTTAACTTTTAAGTCCCTGATCAGTAGTAGTGATGGGCTTTAAAAAATATGTTTATTGGCCATTTTTACAAAATTTATGATAGTATTGAATATTTTCTTTTCAATTTTTAAGAGATCTTAATATATCATGGATACTAACTTTAATCTGTCTTAATTAAAATATTTATTGCATCAGATTTTATTGACTCTGTTTCTAATATTTTTGCCATGGAAATATTTTGGTGATCCAATATGCCTTTCCCTGCCTTTATAGCTTCAGGGTTTCTTGAGTTGGTTAGGAAGTTTTTCCTTGTCCTTAGCATTTGCATGTCAGCAAACAAAACAAACACTATAAAGTGGGAACCCCAGGCAGGGGACCTAAGTCAGTCTGATTTCAGGGACTTCTGCTTTCAGCAAGAGCAGCTGCCCTGACCCTCCTCTCCCAGCAGGTCTGCTCTCTGGGGCTCCTCGTGTTCTTTCATGGTGAACAGAATCCTTCCCCCATTTTCCATACACAGGATATTTTCTGATCTAATTGTTCGTTTTCAGTTGCATCATGCCTTGTGTTTGGTATGTCTGCATGTGTGTTAGAAATTAGGTTCTGCTGCTATAATGGAAACTCAAAATGACAGCGATTTCAGAAAGAAGGCAGGTTATTTCCACTGACGTATTGTGAAGTCAGCGGTACGCTGTCCATGGCTGGCACGGTGGCTCTGCGGAATCATCGGAGATGTGCCCCTTCTGTCTCATTGTTTCATCCTTAGTGCTGGGTGTTTCCTGAAAGGCTTTTGGGGATCTCAGGGTGCCTGACAGAGTTCTGATCATCAAGACTGTGCTTTAGGAAGAAGGAGAAAGGATAAGCGAAAAGTCCTCCCCCCAGTAAAGGCTCCTTTACTGAACTTTCCTAAAGCCCTGACAACTTCTTCAGTCTCACTGGCTGCCTGCATGTACAAGGAGATGGAGAAGTGTAGGTTTTGATATGTGGACATTGTTTTTTTCTGGACAAGATTTGCAGATGTAAGTTGAGAAGGAAGGGGAGTGCATATATTGGCACACACCCAGTAGTTCCTGATATACTATGAGTTTCTGTCGAGAGATGGCTGGGTTGCTGGGTATCAAGAAGTGGTGACACAGACTCTCCTGGGTGCATTTCATTTATATCTGGAAGAGTCACACAGGCAGCTCTTAACATAAACATTTGAGAATGTCATACCCGCATGTCACCTGTGTGAGCTCTGATGCCTGCGCTGAGGCCGGGTACAAGGTTTGATCACGCAGGGAATTCCCAGCACTGTGACTGTGCTGTGGGGAGCTGCTTGGAGACAGGCAAAAAAATCTGGCTTATCAGCACCTGAGGGAGACTCGGGGTTACTACTGCCTGTCTCCTAATGTCTCATCCACCCGTCACCCAGCGTGCACCAAGGACCAGCGGTCTTGACCGGTCTCTCAGGGGCAGGAAGAGGGTGACACAGACCCTCAGCATCGCAGGCTCTGAGAAGAGCTGTGCAAGCAGAACACACACTTGCTTTCACAGCTTTATCCCTTTCCAAATATCCAGGAGGGCGCTATATTCTTATCCTTCATTATTCTTCCCCCAAATGGTAACACTGGACTCACATAATTAGACTTCCATATTCAATCAAAGAATCTTTTCATGTACCAGAATGCTCCATAAAATTTTGCTTGGAGTTACACAAAAGTATAATTTTGGGAAGAATTGACTTTTTTATGACATCCATTCTTCCCTTCCAGAGGAAAGAACTTGTTCTCTATTCAACTTTTATTTCATATCTAACAGCAGGGTTTTGTAGTTTCATTGATATTGAGTTCTTAAGGTTTTATTAAGGTGATTTACATTAAGATGATTTTTAATGAAGCCATTTTGGAGTATTTTTGTTTTGTGGTTTTTTT
>NW_007728164.1:268208-276623 GCF_000696425.1 Galeopterus variegatus | reverse complement strand
CGGGAGCGCTGCCGCGCTTCCCAAGCGGCGCACTATCCAGTGAGCCACCGGGCCGGCCCAAAATTTTACATTTTTTTAAAAGTAGGACTTAGTGTTGAAATTTATCAAATTATTTTTCAGAGACATGGAGATAATCCTGTGTGCTAGACGGTGGGCACTGTGTGGGCAAGAATTTTGTCTGTTTTATGTTGACCTCAGCACTCAGAACAGAGTAGCTACTCAACAAGTATTTATTGAATGAATGGATTGATGACTGAATCAATGGGCCTTTTAAAATAACAATTTCTATTATAATGATAGATTTGAAATTCACACAGCTTAGAATAAGTTCTCAACAAGCTCGGCTCCAAGCAGCTGTTCTCTTATTTTCTGCCCCCAAGTGCTATTGTTTCTGGCTTGTTCCCATGCTGCACAAAATACCCCTCTTTTTCTTATGCCCTTCTGTTCTTCTATGTCACTCTGTCCTTCCTTAAAGTCCACTCTCCCATGGGGGCTCTCTATTCACCTGTCTCACTCCTGCTCAGAGCCTCTTTCATGGCTTCCATGGATAAACTCATAATAAGGACAGACAAAGAAAAGGACAGGTACTTGAGAAGTAAAAACAGATGAGGGAGCAGGACCAGGGCCAGGAATATCTTTTATAGAGGGTCCTGGAGCAGGCATGAGGGCTCATTCTGGGTCTAGGAGGAGAAAGAAGTGATGCTTACACATTAAGGGTGCATGCCTGATTATTCCTGATATTGATATTGTTGTCTCCTTCTCTCTTCTCTCCTTGGAAAGTCATGAAAGATTCCAGGCTACCCCACCAGATTCTGGTGCCCAGAAGTTATAAAAGACTTCAGGAAGAATCTAGCCACTGGGTAATGGTTTCAGGGACCAAGGTAACCATGCACCATTTCTTCTTAGGAGACTATAGGTCACACCTCCAGGTCTGCTTTATAAGCTGGTGGCTCAGGACTGGGGTTATCTATTTTCATATAACTGGAAGGGAAGTATATGTTGTAATAAGCAGAGAAGCATTCTACAAGAAAAAACTATCAGATAACTAGCCTATTGCTTGTGGAAGATAGAGGAGAGAAATAAATGAGATGGGTAAGGTCCCATGCCTGGCAAACAGGAGAAATAGTACCACAAAGAGAGAGCATGTTTTTGAAGCGAGTAGGTGTTGTGGTAGAATTAGTTTGATGTCACAGCAAAACCTTTGCGCCTTTAGGAGACATTTGACAGGATCAATCTACAGAACAGTGACTTTCTAGGCAAAGGGGAGGTAATTTAAAGGGAGTGTCTCAAATAACTCCCAGGTCATTCTTCTAATAACATTTCATTCATTCATTCATTAAGCTAATCAATATTCCACCACCAATTCCTAGACTCCCCAGGAAAAGAAACAGAGAGTAAGACCTCACTCAGAGAGCTCAGGTTCTGGCGATGCAATCACTGTGGATGTAGACCCCAGAATACCTAGGATTCTTTTGCACAAAGGCCATGGGCCTGATGCCTCATAGTGGCTGACCATATTGTATCATAAAAAGACATACAGAACAATATTTTATCCCCTGAAACTGGCTGCCAGGGGACAAGACACCCATCAACCTTGCAGACTTCTATCCAACCCCTCTTTCACACATCTGTGCTGTGTGTGGCCTTGCAAGCACATGTTTTGTACTCACTACACACACACACACACACACACGCGCGCTCATCAAGGCACAGCCAATCTCATTATCTTCTTTCCTAGTTGCTACCAACTTTATATCTCATTATCTTCTTTCCTGGTTGCTATCAACTTTATATCTCATTATCTTCTTTCCTGGTTGCTATCAACTTTATATCTCATTATCTTCTTTCCTGGTTGCTATCAACTTTATATCTCATTATCTTCTTTCCTGGTTGCTATCAACTTTATATCTCATTATCTTCTTTCCTGGTTGCTATCAACTTTATATCTCATTATCTTCTTTCCTGGTTGCTATCAACTTTATATCTCATTATCTTCTTTCCTGGTTGCTATCAACTTTATATCTCATTATCTTCTTTCCTGGTTGCTATCAACTTTATATCTCATTATCTTCTTTCCTGGTTGCTATCAACTTTATATCTCATTATCTTCTTTCCTGGTTGCTATCAACTTTATATCTCATTATCTTCTTTCCTGGTTGCTATCAACTTTGTCAACGAGAATGAGGAACCTAGCATGACATCATCTAGGGCACTGTCAGGTGGATAAGTGTCTCAACAATGTTCTTGGGACGTAGTGACTCAGAAGATCCCAGGCCCAGGCCTCATCTTGTGAGCACATGGATTTCACAGTGGTCTCGAGAACATCCACTGGATTGTGAATTCCTAGAGCTCCTACACACACCTCATTTGTCTCTATAAACTTCAGTATTTAACAGATGTGCAATGAACACTTGGTAGGTGATAAAACAGTATCTTTTTGATTAACTACTATGTTCAGATACCCAAATATTTTACTCTTGACCTAAAAACTCTCAAGGGTTGATGACTATATATGACACCAGAAAAGAAACAAATTAAAGGCAGGGCATCTCTTAGTTGGATAGAAATATAAGGATCATATTTTCTTACTCTCTAGATGATCAAAGCTGTATTCCAAGTTCATGCCATACCGTAGGTCCTCAGTAAATGTTTGGTCAATAAATGAAATAAATCGATTAGTGGATGAATCCAAAATTGTATCAGATTCCTTACTCTTCTATCATTCACTAACAAAATTGAATAAACTGTTTGATTCCCATCACCCTGTTGACTAGAAATAATTTTACTTCTCAGAGTCCTGAAGGCATAATGTATATTCCTAAGAGAGTTACAACTAACCTATTTATATAGTATTTTTAAATAAAATTTCTCAGGACAGGAACTGAATATCGTCCATCTCTACATCAGGCTCTGCCTGGGCAAGTGCCAGGACTCATCACACATTCTTTTAAAAACTGACATTGTTCAAGCATCTTTCTTGTGTCTTCTCCTGTGCTAAGCCCCACTTAATGGTCCCAACAATTTAGGAAAGAAGGTATTAATATCCCCATTTTATGGTTGAGGATTTTTATTGTTTACATGAAGTCTTTGAGGTCACTCAGCTCATAAACATGGAGCTATAATTTGAACACTGCTCTCCTAATTCCAATTTAAGAGACTATTGCCTTATAAGAAAAACTGTCTTGTAACATACTAGGCATTTTGATTTCTAGGTGAAGAAGTTTAGTCACGATCATCACCGTCATATCTGAGGAAACCACTTTGATCCACCTAATAGTTTTGTTAGCAAAAATCTGTGGGCTGCACAGGGACATGGACTGAACAGGAGGCCATCAGTGTGTGGAGGAATATGTCTGAGGAAGGAATGTCCCTGATGGATGCCCCAGAGAAGCCAGCCCAACTGTGCAAGCAGGGCTCAGAAGACCATCCTTGGGGAGGGGAGGAAGATGGAATAAAACACTCCCACAAGGAGGCTGTAATATGGATCTCTGGTTTCCTCACAAGTCATGCCCTGAGTCTTTGTCCAGGACCCAGCCTCAGAGAGGGGTGTGATGGGCTAAATCCCCTCTAGACCCCAGCCCCAGAGGCAGGACCTGGGAGCTCCCAAGGCCTCCTTGGAATGCAGGGACCAGGAGCAGGGGAATGCCAGGAATGGCCAGTACATGCCTGGTTGTGCAAGAGCCACTCCTGCCCCTCCCGGAGCTAAGCCTGGGCCCTATAAAAGACAGAGCCGGCTCTGGCTCCTCATCTGTTCTGCTTCTCCAGGGCCAGCCTGTGCTCCTGTCTGTGACCAGGTGAGGGGGAACCTAGGAGCCCAGCAGGATCTGGGCAGGAGGAGGGGTGGAGAAGACGCAGGGAGGCTGTGGAAAGAAAGCCATGCATTTAGTTAGTGCAAGTGCTGAGCAGGAATATGATGCAGTCTGACTCGAGCCTCTGGAAATCTTGCCTTGGGCTGGGAGCAGTATGGGTCTTACAATTTTGTCAGAGACTTATTCTTCTATTTAGAGAATGAGTTCTCTATTGGGGTATAAATCCTTTATCAAGTTCATGAAGATTAGGAAATACTGGCTATCTATTGAAAGATAGAATAAATACTTCTAATTATATATGATTTTTCAACCACATATTTTTATTTAGGGGGAAAGATTTAAGTTGTTTCCTTTGTATCTATCATAGATGATACCTCTGTATCTATCTATGTATCTATGTATCTATCTATTAAATATCATTCACCATCACTATATGATTTAATTTTTAAAAAGATAAAATTACCGTCTTTTGTTTTATACAGCTAAAGAATTTACTATCAACTTTCTGTTTGAAAAAGTCCCACCAAGATGTCCTGCCAACAAAACCAGCAGCAGTGCCAGCCCCCTCCCAAGTGCCCACCCAAGTGCACCCAAAAATGTCCTCCTAAGTGTCCCCCCAAATGCCCACCCCAGTGCCCAGCTCCATGTCCCCCTCCAGTCTCTTCCTGCTGTGGTCCCAGCTCTGGGGGCTGCTGTGGCTCCAGCTCTGGGGGCTGCTGCAGCTCTGGTGGTGGTGGCTGCTGTCTGAGCCACCACAGGCACCATCTCTTCCACCGTCGCCGGCACCAGAGTGCTGAGTGCTGTGACAGTGAGCCTTCCGGAGGCTCTGGCTGCTGCCATGGCTCTGGGGGCTGCTGCTGACCCAGGCCTTGGATGTTTGGAGAAACTCAAGGCCAGGACCTGCCCCTGGGTGGGATGACTGTTCTCCTGCTCCCTCTCCTCCTCTTCATGTGACTGGCTCAGCCTGTGAAGTGTGCTCTGTTCTGATGACCCAGGTGTTCATCCTCGATCCTGATCTTCCCCTTCTTCTTTACCTCCTACAACAATAAAGCTCTGTTTCTGCTCACTAGTTGTCCTGTTCATTGTCAATCCTTTCATTCTTTTCACTTTTTAGTATGCTTTGGTGAGAGTCTGAGAGAGGAATAAGCTAGAAGCCATTTCTAAAGGGCAATCATAGAAGAGCAGTCTCCCAGTGGAGCTTCTCAGAGGGGTTGCCTTTGTGCACTCCAGGCCTGTGAGATGTGCCTCCACAGCCCAGGAAGTTGCCAGGAGGGCCTGCAAGCCCTGGGGCTGAGCACTTTTGGCCTTGAGCAGCGTGATCTGTTTAACTCACAGTGCTCTATGTAAATTGTTTACATTTTCTCTGCATGCCATGATGATAAAGTTTGAAAAGTCTTTGGAATTCCAAGTAAAAGGGTGTATTTAACAGAACTCCCTTCATTTGATTTAAAATGCTTGGCATGAGATTGGAACACCTTAGGGACAATTTTAAATGACAGCTCATCACCATAAGGAGGGGGAGTGTGCCCAGTTCTTGCTTCAGTTTATGTTCCAGTCTTTCCCCCAGACAACTGTTAAATAAATATTCAAGCAACATCGGGCTGAAGGAGCACCTGAGTATTGAGCCTGCCTCGTCTCCTGACTCAGCCCATGGCTACATGAGACAGGATGAAACTGGGTCTCACTTTCATTGTTGCTGCCTGGCTCACTGCTAAGGCTCAGGCCTGGAGGGTGAGAATGAGAATTATCAGGAATACCGTTC
The DNA here is from genome assembly GCF_000696425.1 of Galeopterus variegatus. Taxonomy (NCBI): domain Eukaryota; kingdom Metazoa; phylum Chordata; class Mammalia; order Dermoptera; family Cynocephalidae; genus Galeopterus; species Galeopterus variegatus. The sequence goes on along the minus strand of NW_007728164.1, from coordinate 271,052 downwards.
TCCTGTGGGTATAAAATAAGCTGCACAGTTACCCAGACTGGGGTTGGCCTTCCTTAGATCCTGATCTTCTTGGCTCAGTCACTCATAGAATTTTTGGACAGAGAAGCAGCTCGTCTGGATGGTTGGGGCTCTGTGCCTTGAAGGGGGGGTGTAAGGAGAGGTAAGGGCACTCCCAGGGGATTCAGAAATCATAGCCTGTCACCCAGGCTGGGCGGTGTCTATGTGGGGAGATGGTAAAGCCCTGATGAGATTGGGCTCTCCAAATCAGGCATTCCTGTCCCTTCTTCCTGATGAGAGCGATGACACTAATTGACATTTCTGTCTGTATTCTTCTGCTCTAATTCCTCCATGTGATGCTTGGGACTTCTTGTTTTCTTTGCTGCTTTTTGTAATTATTGCCACTCTGTAGGTAATGATATGTCTCTGTTAATTTAATTTGAAATTTTCATATTAGTAATTTTGAGTCTATTTTTGTATATGCACTACACACTTTTTTTTTTTTTTGCTTTTTTGTTAACTGCATATTCATACCCTCTGCCTTATTTTTCAGCATATTACTTGCTTTTCCTGGTCCATTTGAAGTGTTTCCCCCCTGTATTAGTTAGGGTTCTTCAAAGACACAGAGCCAATAGGAAATCTAGATGCAGACACAGATATGGATATATGTAGAGATAAAGATTTATCATAAGGAATTAGAAATTGGCTCATGTGATTATGGAGGCTGAGAAGTTCAAGATCTGTAGCTGGCAAGCTGGAGACCTAGAGGAGCTGATGGTTTAGTTCTAGTTCTGACTTCGAAGGCTGAGAAATAGGAGAGCCAATGGTTCTGGTCCGAGGGCAGGAGAAGATAAATATCCCAGCTCAAAGCAGTCAGGCAGAAGGAATTTACTCTTACTCCGACTTTTAGTTCTATTCAGGTGTTAAATTAATTGGATGAGGCCCACTCACATTGGGGAGGACAACTTTACTCAGTCCACCAACTCAAATGTTAATCTCATCCAGCAGCACCCTCACAGACACAGCCAGAGCAATGTTCAACCAAATGTCTGGGCACCCTGTGGCATCCTCACCATTAATGGTATTGGCAGACTATTTAAATTTTGATAATCTGGTGGGTGTCTGTATATCTTATTTCTTTTTAATTTTCATTTCCTAGATGATTGGGGAAGTTGAGCACCTTTTCATTATCAGTTTAAATCTCTTTTGTTAAATATTTTTCCATGTAAACATCTAAAAGTTTTTTGTTTACTTTTCATATTTAGTTTTTAATCTACTAGAATTGATTTTTGAGGACTGTAGATTTTTTTTCTCCGGAGATACCCCATTGCTCCAGAACCATATACTTACATTTTGTTCTTTTACCACTAATGAACAATGTCACTTGTCATATGTCAAAGGTGCACATGTAGGTAGGTCTATCAATAGGCATTCTATTCTGCTCACTTTGTCTATTTGTCTAGCTCTGCACCAATGTCACACTGCTGTTATATCTGTATAGTAAACTTTGATAACTGGTTGGGTGAGTACTGCCACCTTGTTCTTCTTCAAGAGCAACTGGCCATTTCTGGCCTTTTGCACTTTCACAGATATTTTTCAGTAAGTTGCTGGATTGTGTAAAAATAATAAAATTAATATGGAAATGCAATGAACCCAGAATTGCCAAAATAATCTTGAAAAAGAACAATGTTGGAGAACACATTCTTCCTAATTCCAGAGCTCACTACAAAAGTACAGTAATTAAGGTTGTGTGGTACTAGCATAGGATAGACGTAGATCAGTGAGATAGAACTGAGAGTCCAGAAATAAATCCTTACATTTATAAATGTGATTTTTGATAAGGGTACCAAGACAATTAAGTGGGGGAAATAAAATTCTTTTCAACAAATGGTTCTAGGACAACTAGAAATCCATATGCAAAAGAATGAAGTTGGACCCTTTCCTCATACTATACAGAAAGATAAATTCGAATTGTATCATAAATCTAAAAATATTTTGGAACTAAAACTATAAAAGATTTTCAATAGAAGAAAACACAGAAACAAATCTTTATAACCTTGAATTAAGCAATGGATTCTTAGATATGACACAAACACACGTGACAAAAAGAAAATAGATTAGATTTCATCAAAATTTAATACTTGTATGCTTGAAAGTTCACTATCAAAAAAGTCAAAAGACAACCCACAGAAGAGGAAAAATATCTGTAAATCATAAATCTGATAAGGTACTGTAAACACAACATATAAAGAACTCTTACAACGCAGTAATAGAAGACATAGAAGCCAATTTTAAAAATGGACAAAGAATCTGAATAGGCATTTCTCCAAGAAGATATATAAATGGACAATGGCACATAGAAATATGCTCGATATCATTAGTCACCAGGGTAATGCAAATCAAAACTGTGTTGAAATTCCTCTTCACAACCACTGGGGTGGCTGTAATCAAAAGGGCAAAAGATAGAAGGTGTTGGCAAGGTTGTGGAGAAATTGGAAACCTCAGTCCCTGCTGATGTGAATATAAAATGCTGCAACCACTTTAGAAAACAATTTGATGGTTTTTCAAAATGTTTAACATAGAGTTACCATGCCATCCAGCATTTTCACTCTTAGGTATATTTCCAAGAAAAATAAAAACATACATCCACGTAAAAATGCATACAAGAATGTTCATAGCAGCATTTTTCACAACAGCAAAAAGTGAAAAAATCACATGTCCATAAACTGGTAAACGGGTAAATAGAATGTCATATATCCATACAATTTAATATTATTCAGCAATAAAAAGGAATGAAGCAACTGATACACACAATATGGATAAATCTGAGAACATTGTGCTAACTGA
>NW_007728164.1:266321-267262 GCF_000696425.1 Galeopterus variegatus | reverse complement strand
AAATTAGATTGGGGTGATGGTTTTACAACTCTGATCTTAAAACTATTGAATTGTAACTTTCAATGGGTGAATTGTATGATATGTAAAGTATATATTAATAATGCTGTTAAAAAATCTGTTGCAGTATACCTTAAATACATTCAGTAAAAAAAAGGAAAAAAGTTTTGCTATTTTGAATGGGATTATAATTGAATCTATAGATCAGTTTGTATGGAATAGCATCATTTTAACATTAAGTCCTTTAGACTATATGCATGACATATCTCTCTATTTCCTTAAGTCTTTCGTGTCTCTTAAAATTTTGTAATTTTTTAAAGAGGCAGGTTTTAAATCTTTAAATTTACATGTTAGATTTATTTTAAATACATTTTAAAACAATAATATAAATAAAACTTTCAAAAACTCTAACACTTTTTTGATTTTAATATATTCATTTAGTAAATGGAAACAAATTCAATCTTAGTAATGTATCTGTGTACCTGCTTGATTTTTCTGTATACGCAATCAAATCATTTGAAGTAATAACAATTTTGTTCTGTTCTTCCTAATACTTATGTTTTTTATTTCTTTTCCTAGCTTTAGTGCCTATCTTGAACTGCCAGGGCATTTTTGAGAAAAAGAGTTTAAAAAAATCCATTTATCAAATTTAAAAAATTTATTAAGATGTTTATATAATTGGAATTGTTTAATATTGCCATGAAAAACATCAGACTAATGCATGAGTGAAACAGAATACAGTGTGGGAACAGATCCATGAATATATGGAAAATTAATATATGATAAAGTTGGCATTTGAAGATAAAAGCTCTTACCATTCACAAAAATAAAGTATAACAATTTTAAACATGTCAATTAAAGACATCAAAAGTTTAAAAAATGGAATAAAACATAGGAGACTGTTTTCATAACCTTGGGGGTAATGTGAGTTTTATAAAAAAAAA
>NW_007728164.1:263992-264409 GCF_000696425.1 Galeopterus variegatus | reverse complement strand
GTGCACATCATAGAATGGCTATATCAAGCTAACTAACATAGTCATTACCTCACGTGCTTATCATTTTTTTGTGTTAGAGTAGTTAAAAAGGGAGAGCAACCCGCCCTTTCTTCCGCAATGCTGTTTGGAGCCTCTTGGGCTCCTTTTGTAATGAGCAGATCCTTTATATATTTGCCTCTTCCACACATACTATAAGCTCTGACATGCCCGTGTTTGTATCACACCTGGCTTTTCTATTTGTGTGCATGTCTGTATTCGAAATTCAGTTTAGCTGCTAGTAACAGAAAGCTGAGATAATAGTGCTCAGATAAACTAGATGTTATTTTTATTTATGGGTATAGTCCAGGGCTATTTGGGAGCTCCATGATATCATGGAAAACTTGAGCTCTTTTTCCTTTACTCCCCCCCCCCCCCCTT
>NW_007728164.1:261157-261555 GCF_000696425.1 Galeopterus variegatus | reverse complement strand
CATAGCAGCATTTTTCACAACAGCAAAAAGTGAAAAAATCACATGTCCATAAACTGGTAAACGGGTAAATAGAATGTCATATATCCATACAATTTAATATTATTCAGCAATAAAAAGGAATGAAGCAACTGATACACACAATATGGATAAATCTGAGAACATTGTGCTAACTGAAAGAAGCCAATTACAAAAAAACCCTTACATTGTATGATTTCATTTATATGAAATGCATGAAATAAGCAAATCTATAGGAAAGAAAGTAGATTAGTGGTTGCTTAGAGATGGAGGGAAGGAACATAGGAATAGGGTTTCTTTTTAGAGTGACAAAAATGTTCCAAAATTAGATTGGGGTGATGGTTTTACAACTCTGATCTTAAAACTATTGAATTGTAACTTTC
>NW_007728164.1:257899-259379 GCF_000696425.1 Galeopterus variegatus | reverse complement strand
AAAAATTATCCTGAGAAAACTAGAAAAGTGTATGAACAAGTCTTTACAACTGAAGAAATTAAGATAGCAAATATGTGTAAAATGAGATGTGAAACCTCATAGGTATTTGAAGAGCTACAAGCTGAATACACAATTTGATATCATTTTTGCCCTTTAATTTGGCAATTTTTTTTAAAAACCAGTTTTCTTATATCAAATACTGACTGATCTTGGGAAAAAGATATTTGTATAGACTGCAGTGGCAGTGCCAATTGTCATAGTCACTGGAGGTAAATTTTCCATCACTGTTGCAATGAAAGATGACATACTCTTTGTTCTAACAATCTAAATTTTTATATCTTAACTAGTGAAACATTCTATATGCACACATGGATACTCATAAGACCAGGTCTACAGAAGCACTTACAGTTAAGGAAAAATCAATTATAGTCTTAACATCCAACAATAAGAGAAAAGACACATAAACACTAATATCTTATTCAAGGAATATGAGGTAAGGAAGGAACAAGAGAGTGAAATTGCCAAGGCTATGACCTTCAGTACACATGCCACTCGCCACTACGACTTCTTCAGAGGATTGCAACACCCCTGGAAAGAAGAGTAGGCAGAGGCTGACTGAGAGATTTGATCATTGCTGGCACCAACCTCATCATCACCATCATCATCACCAACATTATCTTCATCCTCCTCATCCTCATCCTTAATGTCATTGTCACCACAGCACTGACAATCATCAATAGGTTTAATAAATTAGCTTTTAATTTGGATAGCAGATACTTTCTAAAAATGCTCTTCCTGTAAAGGAGTTGGATACCCAGGTCTACTTACAGGGACTTTTTTTTACCTTTTAAAAATTATTTATTTATTTATTTGTTTTGCTTCTCTTAGAGATTTTTTNGTACTGGCTTCTATAGGTAAAATTGCCGGAGCATCAGGGTGCTGGGGCTCCAACCATGATGTTTGGAATCCAGGCAGAAAGAAGAAAAGAGGCATGGAAAAGGGATCCATCAGCTCAGCACGCCCCTTTGCTGAAACTCCACCTCTAGACATTTTCATAATTGTCCTCAGTTATGTAGACAAAGCCATGCCAGTGGTTTCCTCCCGGAGAGTGCTCCATAGCACTTCAAAAATGCAACGCACACACCTTTCAGAGCCACACCTTTGGAAACTCCCAAGGTGACTGCCAAACAGCTTTTCCACCTTCACCCCAGGGCACTGGCATCTCCTCATGTCTGGATCCATGGAGGTGGCATAGTAGGTATGAGCTTCCTCACTTTTTGTGATGAAGGACACAGGTATGACTCTGTCAGATAGGTCAGATATATTGCAGCACACCTAGGACACGCTGCTTCTAGATATCCAGCGGTCTGGCAATTTTTTCCTAGAAAGTCATGCTGTGATCAAAACTGCTGGCTGCCCCCCCCAATATTCATTTCCTCTCTTCCTTAACTTTAAAACCTCTACGTTTTCACACACAGCA
>NW_007728164.1:255136-257508 GCF_000696425.1 Galeopterus variegatus | reverse complement strand
ATCCATGGAGGTGGCATAGTAGGTATGAGCTTCCTCACTTTTTGTGATGAAGGACACAGGTATGACTCTGTCAGATAGGTCAGATATATTGCAGCACACCTAGGACACGCTGCTTCTAGATATCCAGCGGTCTGGCAATTTTTTCCTAGAAAGTCATGCTTTGATCGAAACTGCTGGCTGGCCCCCAATATTCATTTCCTCTCTTCCTTAACTTTAAAACCTCTACGTTTTCACACACAGCAAAGAGCCCCGTGCAGGGAAGAGCAGAACTATGAGAATGGAATGCTCAGCACGACCGTCTCCTCTTCCCCTTCCCCACCAGTTCTCCTACCAGATACAGGGGTGGGACTGCAGAAGAGAAAAGCGGAGTCTCACAGCAGCAGACGCAGGGCTGGGAAGGGTGGGATCAGGGGAGGAGCTGAGAGGTGGAACAGCCTGGAAACTGATGGGTCCCCAAACGGAGGCTGGGTTGGACATTTCCAGAGGCTGTAGAGACATTTCCCCAGGAGTAAGATGAAGGGCCAGGGCACCTTTGATTTTTCCTAGCATGATAGTGACCTGAGCAAAAAGATCCTGATCCCAGGATTCAGGAATTTTCTGAATGCTCTGTGGGACTCTGCCCTGAGGAAATGGTGACTTTCTGAAGCTCAGCAGACAGTCCTAGTCCTACTGAGCAAAAAGATCCTGATCCCAGGATTCAGGAATTTTCTGAATGCTTTGTGGGACTCTGCCCTGAGGAAATGGTGACTTTCTGAAGCTCAGCAGACAGTCCTAGTCCTAGAGAGGCATTTGGGTCTGGGCTGTTCTCATCCTTAGTGGAGACAGCAAGGAGGCAGAGGGATGGGACAGTGACCTGTCCTGTCACTCATGCAGGAGATTCTCCATTTCTCAGTAGGACAGTGAAGAACTTGTACGTCATTTCCCCTCCCTCACCTGATTTGTCATCAGTTGTGTGGGGAATTAGAGATGGGGAGGGTAAGAAAGAAGCACACACCGTGAAGAAACAGGGAGCCTGTGGCATACTTTATATTCTAACTTTAATTAGCCTTGAGGTGAAACTATCTGCTGTTGAGGAAATATAAGAAAACTAAATGAAGTCTTTGCAATTAAAACTCAAGACATTGTAAATCCTTCAACCTCACTGTGGGCCTTAGCATTTTTTAAAAATAAATCTACTTAATGCCAATTTGCCAACAGCCACATTTTTGCTTCTTACATTGGGCTTAGATGAGTTGGTGATAAAACATATTTGTGTTTTATGTGAATTGTTGAAAAATTATGCTGCTTCCCTCTATATTAATTTCTTCTATGATTAATTTTAGGATTAGATTTATATTTTTTTTTACTAAAAGAAATTGGATGCTTTTCTCTCCATTATTGTCATTAAAAAATCTGCTACAAAAAATTTTCCAAAAAGATAACATAAGGAAGCTGCAGGCTCCAAAAGGGTAAGAAAACCCATGGTCAGAAGAGTGAGAAGAAAGAACTGAGCTCGGTAGTGTTGGGAGAGCCAGGGAAGGAGCGCGTGATGGAGCAGGAGCAGTGGCTCAGGGGAGGTGGGGAAGGGAGAGTGCAGGGGTCCTGGGAGGGACCATGGGGCAGGCATAGGGCTGAGCCAAGTGGGCTTAGAGAACCAACATGTAGGGAGGAAAGTGAATTCCAGGAAAAGGCAGGGCCAATGAGAGCCCCAGCCACGGCAAAACAGAGTTTTCGTGTAGAGGATTGGGATTTAGAGTTAAGAAAGATTAGACAGAGCCCTGAGGACAGAGTAACAGAGTTACTATCAACCCCGGGAGTGCTCTCACCTGCCTCACCTGGACAAGGGAAATAGCCACCAGAGGGCCCACTCCTGCAGGCATCTCCCCTCTAATTCATCCTTTTCCTCATCAAAGTAGTCTCCTGTGTGTGTGTGTGTGTTTAAATGTAAATGTTCATTTGTTTTACTATTTTTTTAAAAATGTGATTTTTGTATAAACCCAAGAAATACGTACAATAGAAAATACAAATAATCAGCAATTTGTGGTTACTTTTAACTCTAGGGGATATTGTTCTGCTTCTATTTGTATTCTTACGTTAGAGTGAACAAGACTGAAGCCACGTTGGGACTCAAAATCCACCTAGGGTTTAGAAAAGTTTAAAAGACACAGTTTTCCACCCTCCTCTCTTTCTTCTCATCCCCTAACTTACTTATCTTGCTTGACCTTGAGAAACTAACATTTCCTTTTGGAGGCTTGCGGAGCTCTGAGAAGTAATCAAAACCAGTTATCTAGGAGCTGACCATGGGCCCCAGCAAGGAGTCATATGACCAGCTGCAAGATAGACAGCTAGAACTCTGCAAATCTACAAGTAGACCTTGCAAAGAAGCTGACTGC
>NW_007728164.1:252843-254397 GCF_000696425.1 Galeopterus variegatus | reverse complement strand
TCACTTGTTTCTATTTGGTGGTAGGCAGCCAGACTGGGGCTCTGTAACAATTATACTCGCATAGCTTTGGTTGTAAGGTAAATGCAATATTTTATCTTGCTCTATTCACTTATTATAAATAAGCATCAGTTCTTATTCCTGTAGAAACATAATGGAATCTTAGTTTCAAATCTTAATCAATTTTCCTCCAGGAAGCCATATAAAACAGAAAGGAGCATGAAGCACACACATGCAGACATACAAGCTTTAAGACTCTGAGTTATGTGAGAGTGGCTAGCACTGACTGATGACACACAATCTTCCTGGGCAGCTGGGATGGGGTCATGGAGAAGAGCAAGGTGGAGCTGGGGGTGCCAGTAATGGCAGTTAACATGCAGGTGCCTACGAGGCACAGCAATTGCTCAGGAGAGCCTACAGTGGCAGATCGTGGGAAGCACCTTCGGAATACAGAGGTGGGTCCAATGGTCACAGTGGCTGGTGGAGATATGGAGCATGGGGGGTGGGTGGTTGGGTGGGAACTCAGGGTTGGCATCAGACCCCTCTTGGCAACTTTAGATTCTGAGTGTGACGAGATATGGCTACCCAGTCCTTCACTTAGCAACAGAAGGGGGATCCCTTGTGCAGAGAAACCTGGAAAATACCAACCGATGTGTTTCCTTACCTGAACCCCTTCCACAGCAACCTCCTACTAAAAGATGGTCCAGAAAAAATCAATTTTTCATAAGTAATTATAAAAATACTGTGAAAAAGTGCACTGAAACTTCGTTTCTTACAAAAATGCACAGGAGAGAAATGTTGCCACAAAGCAGATGAAAAGAATAACCTACGATTTGAACATGAATGTTAAAATGTTCATAAAACAATTAAAATTACAACTGAAAGAACACAAATAGTAATAATAATAATAACAATAATTTAGTAATAATAAATCTTAAGGACTATATGGCCAGAAACTAGAAGTAAAACAGAAATTGAAAACACTCAGGATCAAAACAAACAAACAAAAAAATGACAAAAACCATTTCAGAAACAAAGACAAAACTGTAAAGAGCACACAGAAGAGCAGACACAACAGAAAACACAATAAGAAACACTGAGAATAGACATTAAAAAAATTTAAAATAACACAGAAACAAAAATTACCAAACACAGTGGACTACTACTCTGCCATAAAAAATAATTAAATTCTGAAGGATCACACCCAGGGTCCTAGGCAGAACCCAAGGGCAGCATCCCTTGCCTGGAAGCTGGCAAGGAGTATGCTGAAAATCCCATTTCTGTGCAGGTGGCACACCACAGCTGCCACCACAGCCATGGCTGCCGCAAAAGCAGTAGCCATGGCCACTGTGCAGGTGGCCTGCCAGACACTTGACTGGATTAACAAAAGGAGAATCACCAACAGAGACTGGAAAAAGAAGAGGATGTCTCTGTCCCCGAAGCCCACTTCAGAGTAACAGAAGAAGCAATTGCTCTGCCAGATGCTGAGACATTAAATAGAGATACTAGAAATACAAAAATCCAAGAAAATATGACACCACCAAAAGAATACAGTAA
>NW_007728164.1:249812-251646 GCF_000696425.1 Galeopterus variegatus | reverse complement strand
ATTCTCTCTGAGATACATTGAAGTCAAACCAGCAAAGCTCAAGACAGAGACAATCTTAAAAGAAGCAAGAGAAAAGTATCAAGTCACCTATAAGAGAGCCCCTATCAGGCTAAGAGCAGATTTCTCAACTGAAACTCTATAGGCCTAAAGAAAATGGGATGGTATACTCAAAATACTAAAAGAAAAAAACCACCAGTCAAGAATACCAGCAAGGCTATCCTTCAGAAATGAGGGAGAAATAGTGTATTTTCCAGACAAACAAAAACTGCAGGAGTTCACCACCACCAGAAATCCTCAAGGAAGTCCTAAATTTGGAATCCAAAAGAATGATAATCACTGCTACAAATACATGAGAAAGAACAAAACCCACTGGTAGAACAAAAATGCAAATGAGAAAGAAACTAAATCCTACCACCATGAAAAACCATAATGACAATGAAACAAAAGCAAAGAACTCTCAGTTTCTTTGGAAGATGATAGGGAAACAATTCATTTTTCTAAAATTAGTTAAGTAAAAGGGAAGAGTCAAGCATTTATCCTGTCTTTCCTGTATGAATTGTTCCTTAGGGTAACCAAAAATAGTTGAGGAGGGAATATTTCTGTCTAGTGAAGTATCCCAGCTAGTAAAAAAGAGGAAATAAAATAATTAGAATATGGTATTTTGCAAACCCCTATAGAAATAATGATCTAGCAAATGATCATCAATGACTGTTAACATCACAGAGAGATGATTGGACATAAAGGGCCTCTGGTAGTAAGTACATATACCTCTGAAACCAAATCTAACCTGAGTGAGACCAAGCCTCAGGATCTAGCAACCAATCATCAGGAAATGCAGGGGATGGTGGAGCATGTTATGACACTACTGGATGGAGCCAGCAAATCCAGACTTTGGGAAACTTTATGGAATAAAGGGGAAAAAATTAGATGAAGGGGAACCTATAGATTAAAAGAAACTTAAGAGACAGCTGACATAGCCACCAATGCAACAAGCAGAACTTGTTTGGATCCTGATGTAAACAAATCAGCTGTAGGAAAGAGAGCAGGGGAGAGAATTGGAGAAATTTAAATATGTTTAATGTTTGATTATACTAAAGAATTATTATTGATTTTTAAAATGTGATTATATACTGCAGTTACATCTTCTGTAAAAGAGTTCCTAGATTTTAGAGACACATACTGAAATATATATGATGAATGCTAAAAAAGAAGTTATCCACCTTTATTGTAGAATATTTGGAAAATAATAAAAATCTGAAGAAGAAATTACCTCTAGTACTACCACTTGAGATAATCTACATTACTATTTTGTGAAATACTAAGGTAATGAGTTTAATACTGAAAACTGTAAAGAACCACTGAATTTTGTTAACCAGAAGAATGACAGGATTAGAACTAGCTAATATTTTGAATGCTTTTGTTCTTCTATGCACATATTTAATAATACTTTTGAATATAACAATCCTTTCTTTGTTCTTCTAAAAGGTAACGTCTAATGGCAGCAAGGTATTTTGCTGTATGTGTGCAGCATAATCCTGGATTGTTGATATTAACTGAATGTTCTTATAACAAACAGCTACATCTTTGGCAAATCTTCAATTATTTTATACTAAGTAATTTTATAGATGGCTTTAATACAAAACTGTTAAATGTAGAAATTTCATTGTTTATTTGAAAAGATAGTAGTTGACTAAATAGCTGAGTTTAAACTATTCCTATAATAGTAATCTAAATAGAACTGGAAAATAAAACAAGATTTCTTTACTTAAAAATAAATAAACTTTAGAATCATCTTTCTAATTAAAAAAAATTCTGTATGCAATGGTTAATAAAA
>NW_007728164.1:246974-249700 GCF_000696425.1 Galeopterus variegatus | reverse complement strand
GCACTTTTGTAAATATTAGTAAACCGAGATTCAGAATAATAAAAAAAAAGAATGAAACTCCGCCATTTGCAGCAACATGGATGAACTTAGAGAAAATTATGTTAAGTGAAATAAGCAGGCACAGAAAGAAAAATACATCATGTCCTCACTCATAAGTGGGAACTAAAGAAATAAACAAGCAAATTTTAAAAAGAAAGAAATAACGATAATCACAACAATTCGTTGAACTTTCAAAAGGGGAGAACAGAACTGAGACTACCGGAGGTGGGAAAGGGGGAGGGGGAGGATAGTTAGTGAGAGATCGGTAAAGGGCCACAAAAAGTGACCACACTGTGTAATGTTGAATATACTAATTATCCTGATTTCAGCATCATATATTGCACACAGGTATTTATATTCAACACTGTACCCTACAGGTATGTACAATCAATTATGTTTCAATAAATAAAAAAATAAGAATAATTAAAATAAAGATTATGGAGAAATGATAGAGAACACAAGCAAAGCAAATCTAGTTATGTATGGACTTAGAGTGCCCAAAGAAGTAAATCAATAAATTAGAAAAAGTAAATATTTTAAAATATAGTTTAAAGCATCTTTTTTGAAGTAGAAGAATATCTGGATTCTATTTTGAAGGAACACACCATGTTAAGGTAGTGAGACATATCCTAGCAAAATTATTGCACCTTAAATGAGGGTTGCGATCCGTTGCCGGACACGGAAAAAGATAAAAGACAAAAAATAAATAAATAAATAAATAAATAAACTGAAAATGCTTTGATTAGCTAGACAAAAAGATCAAGTCACTGTAAGGGAAAGAAAATCAGGCTTGTCCACAGCAACATACTATGCCAAAAGACAGTAAAGTATACCTAAAGTATGAACTAAGGAATTTGGATTCGGTCTTGCTGTCTAACTGTAGATAGGCAACAGACAAACAGTTTTAAATTTGCAAGAACTCAGGGATTTTTGTCTTGATGACGTTTTCCTGTGGACATTACCAGAAGGTGACCTCCAGCCCACTGAGGGATGTCTGGGGAAGCTTCAGCCAATGGACAGGGGGTGAGATGTGAATAACAGTCAGATTGAAGACACAGTCAAAGGTGGGGGTAAAAAAGTATTTGCACAAAAATATTTGACAAAAAAGTATTTGAATAAAATAATATGACCAATATAGGACTAACAAGTCACCATGTCATAAGAATAAGTGCAAACAAATCCACATAAAAAATAATTAAAAAATTTATATTCACAAAGAAAATTCAGCTCTATGCTGTATTCAAGAAACACATCTAAAACCAAGTAATTCAGAAAGTGAAAAATAAAGGACTAGGTGAATGTACACCAGATAATTGTAAACAATAGAAAAGTAAAGGTTATTATCTGACTATTGGACAAGGTATAAGTCAAACTTCAAAGTATTTAAAAGACAAAGACTTTATCTTGCTAAGAGAAATATAATTAACATGGAAAAGATTATATGTACCAAACAGTATAACAGAAACTTTTATAAACTTGAAATTATAAGATATAAGAGGAAAAATACGGAGAAGCACATTAAAAATAATATAGAGGATCTAAACATTATAATCAATAAGATAGATTTAACATACACTACAAATTCAAACTCTCATAACTGAGAATACAACCAATTTTCAAATGTCCATAACATATTTTAAAAAATGACCATTATAAATCCACAAAGAACAACTTTATAAACCTCATGGTAGAAATAATATAGATAAAATTCTCTGACTACAATGAAATAAAAGCAGAAATTATTCAGAAAATAAGACCCTTTCAATTGTAAGTTAAAACCAAATCTATGCCTTAAATACATATAACTCAGGTCAAACTTTAGCAAGAAATGGGGAGAAAACTAGAGGCTTTCCCATTAAAGTCAGAAAAAAAGACAAATATGCCCACTATCTCCAATGCCTTTCAGCACTGCATTTAAGATATTAGCCAGTGACATTAGAAAATAGAAAATAGTTAGAGACATATGAATTTGAAAGGAGGAGGAAAATTAACTCTATTTATAAATGATATAATTGTCTAGAAAACCCTAAAAAGTCAGTGACACTACTGTGAACAATAAGATGAAATTAGTTTAAAAATGAATAGCTTTCACACGAAGAAAGACTAGGTAAAAACTGTACAAAAAGTGAAAATCTCTTATGATAGAAAAAAATACACAGATGTAAACTCAATAAGAAATATCCAAAACCTATATAGGGAAATATTCTTGAAAGACATGAATAAGTGGAAAGACAACACATATTTGAATAGAAAGACTTAAACTCATAAAGAGATCAGTTCTTTAATTTCTAATGCAATTCCAATTCCAATAAAAAGTCATCTGCTTTTATTTTTTCCCCTGAAGCTAAACCAATTGACTATAAAGTTCATTTTGAAGAATAAACAGGAAAGAAGAGATAAGACGATGCTGGGCCAAAATAACAATGGAGGGGAGTGTCAGCCTCACCAGATATTAGCACACGTTATAAAGCTTATAAAATTAAAACAATGTGCTGTTGGTGCATGAATCGACAGATCTAAGCAAAAGAAAAAACATCCAGAAATTGGTTCAATTGTATATGAAATTTAGTATTCAATAAGGCAGCATCTCAGATAAGTGGGGGAAATGTGGACATTTCAGCAAGTGGTGTTGAAATAATCAGTTAACTATGTAGGAAAAGAAAATTTGAATCTATTCCTTATGTCTT
>NW_007728164.1:245057-246514 GCF_000696425.1 Galeopterus variegatus | reverse complement strand
GTGTTGAAATAATCAGTTAACTATGTAGGAAAAGAAAATTTGAATCTATTCCTTATGTCTTACAAGATAAATTTCAAGTATATTAGAGATATAAATATAAAAATGGAACCATGTGAGTACTAGGAGAAAATGTGAGGTAATTTTCTATAAACCAGGAGTAGGGATGAATGATTAAGTGTAGGCTAGAATGGGGAAATATCATTTTCTCAGACTATTGTGGGAGTGTAACTTGGAACAGACACTTCAGTGGTCAATTTGCATATAAAATTAAAACCCCACGTCCCAACAGTTTCATTTTGAGTATCTTACATGTGCCTGTGGATTTTTGTTTGTTACTTACACTTCCCAAGAGCATGGGGCCTGCCACAACACGCAGGCCCATAGGGAAGCACCAGGCTTGGTTAGCAAGCAGCAGCAGGAGTGAGGGGAAAGCACAGGCCATGGCCTTTATTGTGTTTTCCCCCAGGAAAGGCAAAGCAGGCAGAGAAACGGCATAGGACTGGCTGCTTTGAATAATCCCAGTGGGCTTTGAGGCACGGGGTTGTCCATATTTATCTGGAACCTGGTCCTGGGTTAATTTAGGGCAGGGAAAATATTGGCCTGGTATGGGAGAAGTGGTTGGGGGTATGGACTCTGGATGGTTGGTTTGTATATGACAGGCTGGCTCACTGACAAGTTGCTTACTGCCTCTAGGAATTAGCTAGCCCTGGGAGGGGCAGGTTATGCCAGCCAGCAAGCCTCCCAAAGATTCAAAATACCACAAGTTATAAAAAATAAACAACATGACTTATACAATAGTCTACTGGGAATGACAGACAAGTAAGAAGTTACAGTAACTCACGTTATGGGAGAACAAATGGGTGACTTAAGTTAATGTGAGTGTCAGGAAAGGTGCGAAAAGGATTGGATACACAAAGTTCACTTTCCTGGATTTCTTTCTAAGTGAGACCATCTTTACTGAACCTCCCTCCCATACTGGGGGTCCTTAGACTACTCTGGTGATGAGAATAGGTCTTACTCCCATCGTTCATGGACTTGATACACTCTTGAAGGTTCACTCAGTTTAGTAATCAATATATTTGTGTGTGAGTGTCTGCTTCTCCTTTCTTCCCACCTCTCCATCCTTAGTGCTGGCTGCCTCATGATACAAGATGGCAGGTTGAGATTTGACTAGCACATCTCTCTTCTAAGGAGGAAGAAATTGAAAAGGGAGTTGAGCAAGTCCTCTTTTCCCCTGCCTCTATTGAGGTATAATTGACAAACCAAAATTCAACACACACAAATCAATCAATGTGATACACCAGATTAACAGAATGAAGGATAAAAATCATACTATCGTCTCAATAGATGCAGAAAAGCATTTGACAAAATTCAACATCCTTTCATGATTAAAAAAAAACTCAACAAATTGGGTATAGAAGGAATGTACCTCAACATAATACAGGCTGTATATGACA
>NW_007728164.1:242401-244393 GCF_000696425.1 Galeopterus variegatus | reverse complement strand
AAACTCAACAAATTGGGTATAGAAGGAATGTACCTCAACATAATACAGGCTGTATATGACAGGTCTACAGCTAACAGTATACCCAGTGGTGAAAAGCTGAAAGCTTTTCCTCTCAGATCAGGAACAAGACAAGGATGCCACCATGCCACTCTATTCAACATAGTACTAGAAGAACTTGCCAGAGCAATCAGGCAGGAGAAAGAAATACAAGGCATCTAAATAGGAAAGAAAGAAGGACAGGTCCTTCATAAAAAGCTATCTCAAAGCCTCACTCAATGACTTCTACTTTTATCTCACCAATTACCCCTGTGGACAGAGGGACCTGTGATATTCATAGTCATTTAATTGATGTCTGTATGTTAGAGAGAAAAGGTATTAAGTTGGAAACTAACCATTCCATTTGTGTATGTATATAACATATGCTTTTATATCACTATGCAGCAATGTTCTAAGTATTTTGTAAATATCAATTCACTTTATTTTCATAACAATCCTTTGAAAAAGTACTGATACACTCTTCATTTAGAGATGGAAAAACTGAGGGAACAGAGAAGTTAATTAACTAGTTCAAGGTGACATAGATACTACATGGTAAGGAATCGAACTCAAGCGGTCCGGCTCCAAGGTCTGGGCTCCTAACCACTATTTTCCGCTGTCTCTTTCTCTTCTAGAAAAGACAGCTGGATGCCTGGGTATCTGGAAGCAGAACTATAGCGTCACCAGCTATGATCCAGTACACTTGGCAGAGTCAGAAGCGTGTCTTTCAACACAAAAATCTGTACACTTACACCCACTATGCCACCTCCAGGGGCTCCAACAAGAGCAAAGGCCAAGTGCTGTGTGGGGGATCTCAAGGGAGGGCCTGGCTGGCATCCAGGCTGGGGTTCTCAGAGAGCAGTTATGAAGGGCTGGCTCACCGGGGCTTGCTGGTATTGCCTGGGAACTCCCTGGAGACAGGCACCCTGACTTGACCTTACTGATGGAGGCAGACCATCAGACTGGAGTGCTCAGGGTTACTGCTGTCTTCTCCTCTCCTCTTCCCTCCACCAGGCACCCATATGACACAAGGGACAGTCCCTGATCAGCCTCTTGGAGAGAAAGAAGCACCATGTAGAGAATCTGGCTGAAAGGGAATGAGCAGAGTGGGAGGAAGGACAGACGCTGAAGGGGAGACAAACCTGCAGAGAATGCATCCTGGAAGCTCCAGGAATCTAAATTTAACTTTCTTTAGACTGTACTGCAGTACTTCTATGGGTGGAGACCCTTCAACTCAATGGCTGAATTTTATCATTTAACTAGCACATATATTGCCACTTATCATAAGAGTTATGAACCTTAATCTAACAATAATTCACTGAGAGCAATGACTCTGTGCTCTCATCATATAATATTTTTGTCCCTGCACAGCTATGTGTCTGCTTCAGGTCCTCTGACAACCTGGATCACTAGGAGAAACAGGATCCCAGTGACCTGAACAAACAGATCCAGGTCCAGAGCTCAGTCCATGGGACTCTAACTCAAGAAATGCCCAGTCAGGAACCTTTATGCCAGTAGAGGGCAGCTGGGAGATGCCACGGCCTCCAGGGCAGAGGGACAGGTGAATGTCAGGAGTGAGCTGGCACATGCTCGAGTTGTGCAGAGCAGCCACCCAGGGCGCTGGTTTACCTTAGATCCCAGGCCTGAGTCTCTTATAAAAGATGTCCCTGAGACTGGCTCCTCGTTTACTCTTACTCTCCTGACACTTGTCCGCTTCTCCGTATTTGGGTCTGTAACCAGAGTGAGAGTATCTGGGTGCACAAGTGGGCTCTGAGCAGGGTGGAAGTAGAGCTGGTGAGTCTTCAGAGGAGGAATGGGTGAGAAGGGTGATACTTGAGGAAGAAACACACAAAGTGGATTTGTTCTATTTGGATCTGAAGTAAAATTAACTACTCGGCATAGAAATATAGAAATGCAATGTTTCTCTATAACGTTTGTCAAGGGCCTGATCTGGGA
>NW_007728164.1:241241-241867 GCF_000696425.1 Galeopterus variegatus | reverse complement strand
CCACTGAAAGTTTAAGGCAGATGAAATATTTTTATTTTATTCTTGGCTCTATTGAACTCTTACCGAGATGTCCTGCCAACAGAACCAACAGCAGTGCCAACCTCGTCCAAAGTCCCCTCCCAAATGCATCCCAAAGTGCCCCCCAAAATGCCCTCCAAAGTGCCCACCTCAGTGCCCAGCTCCATGTGTCTCTCCAGTCTCTTCTTGCTGTGGGCCTGGCTCCAAGATCTGCTGTGTCTCTGGGGCTGCTGTGTCTCTGGGACTGCTACGGCTCTGGGGGCTGCTGCGTCTCTGGGGGCTGCTGCGGCTCTGGGGGCTGCTTTAGCTTCAATTCTGTAGGCTGCTGCTGACCTGGGACCTGAGAACGACAGAGAGTAATCTTAGAGAACAGAAATGTCATGTCATCCCAGCTGTTGACTTCTCTTCCCCAGCCTTTTGTCTTCTGCTTTCTGGGTTCAGTATGCTTGATGTACACTCATGAGATTCCCTAGCTAAAATTCTCAGTTGATTTCCAGTCCCAAAAATTTACTGTGGAACCAGATTTGCTCTTGCTTCCTTAACCCTATTCAACAGTAAAGCTCACATTTTATTATCAAAGTCATGTTTCATTCCATTTTATTTAAGCT
>NW_007728164.1:238573-240670 GCF_000696425.1 Galeopterus variegatus | reverse complement strand
TTCAACAGTAAAGCTCACATTTTATTATCAAAGTCATGTTTCATTCCATTTTATTTAAGCTCCTTCTCAGAGCTGGAGTCCTTGGAACATACTGACAATGTGATCTTTAACTTAGTGGCACTCTTCCACTGTGGTATGAAGCAAATGCAAAGGCAGTTCCCTGTTCAAGCCAGAGCCACTTCAGGTGGTGACAGTAAAAGCAGGATAAGGCCCATCAGCCAGGGCAGGTGGTATGGACGATGGGTGGGTAGACCCAGACACACGGGGGCACAATGGGAGTGCCAGAGGTCCCCTAGGATCATGACCACTTCCCAGTGAGGATTATACCACAGAATTACAACATAACTTACTTAATCATTGTTTCTAGGGTTTATGTATGTGTGTTTATGATCGTAAATAATACAAAAATAAATTTCTTAAAATTTGAAGTATTTGTGTTTTAGAATATTATCTAAAATTAAATTTCCAGATTTAGAATTGATTATAAAACTGTTGCAACAGAAATATATGAGAGGGTTTTTTTTAAATGCATCTGACCAAGAATCAAACAATGTCTCTTTAAAAGAATCAGTAATAGGTATAAATTATATTTTATTGATTTCAGTTGTATTTCTTTATTTGTGAGAGTGAACACTTTTTCAAATACTTATTTTTCCCTTGACTTCTCTGTTTTGTAAATTTTGTTTTTTTATGTAACTATTGCCCATTTATCTCTACGCTTTTAGTATTTTCTCATTATTTTGAAAATCACTAACTCAAATAGTCTATGTCCATAACAAAGGCTACAAATTTTGTTTGGTGCTTTACTAATTATGTAAGTTATTCTTCCCTTTGAAGGGAATGTCCTGACTCTTCATAATTTAACTCTTCTGTAGGTCATTTTGTAGTCTCATTCATATGGGTCCTAAATAATTTTTATTAAGGTGATTTTTAAATATTTCATGTTTAGTGGCTCTTACGTAAAGGGTCATTTCTGTTCATAATTTCAATTCAGATTTTGCTTATATGTAGCATGTGGTCAATACAGAAAATTTTATTACTAATTCTAACCATTTTCAAATCAATTTTTTTATTTTCTAAATCTATATCCTGTCATTGCAAGTAATGATAGATTTATATTATCCTTTATAAAAGACATACATACACATTTCTGTATTGTTAAATTAAGATTTCAGCAGAAAACTAATATGTAATGGTGATTGGTGCATTATGATTTTTGTTCGTTTGTAGCAAATTGTGTTCATTTCAAGATAATCTCTTTCCTTCAAATTTTCTAAGATTTAAAAAATTGAGATCTAATTTTGAATTTTATTAAAATATTTTTTAGAATTTCTTGGGACAGTTTTATATATATATATATATATATATATATATACACATTTCTGACTGATACTTGAGATCTTTACAAGATAGACTCTTTGAATTTTAAGGGAATATAACTAAAGAAACTGAGATGGGGACAGGTGATGTCCGTGACTCAAAGCCACAGTGACGGCAGTGGCAGGGTAGGAACTAGAACTCAACTCCCCGTTCAGAACTATGACTTCCTGCTGCAAATAGAAGGGAGGCAAATTTACAATTATCAAGTTATGAGTTGGTTTTTGTTTGCCCACATTTTGCCTTCTCAATCTTATCACCTCAATTATGTTTCAATAAAATAAACTAAAATGAAAAACTAAAACAACAATAACCACAACAAACAAATGAAACCAAAAAACTCAACAGAAGTCCTATCAGAGATCTCATTGTTGTCATCTGAGTTCACCTTGCTGAAGGCTCTGCATCCTGATTCTCTGTCTATCCCAGGGGTCTCTAAATGGTCAATACTGTGAAACAGGTGCAACAATATTATGCAAGTTATCATATTACTGAGTTTTTCTATTATTTTTCCCTTTTATTTGTTATGATGTTTACAATGCTTACTCGTACAGGTATTAGTGAGTACTAAAGGTTTAAGTTAAAATGTATATAACATATAGTTGAGAACATGCCAGGCATTAATTTTTTGTGGATCAAAAAAAAAGAAGACTCGGGCTGGCCCGGTGGCTCACTGGATAAGTGCGCCGCTTGGGAAGCGCGGCGGCGCTCCCGCCCGAG
>NW_007728164.1:237753-238176 GCF_000696425.1 Galeopterus variegatus | reverse complement strand
AAAAAAAAAAAAAAAAAAAGAAGACTCTTGTATGTTCATTTGTTTAAAAAAACAAAACACCTTTATATGCACCTGAGATGCTAGTCGGCTATGGTAACATAGAGTGACTGGAGTGACAGCCATTGCTCTCATTCTTGTGAGTCTTCAATAGCCAGTGGCTGCCTTGCCTCCTCCATGAAGCCTTAATAAATTTCTTCACCTACCATGGATCTCTTTCTCTAGGTCTAGAATGATCAGAGGTTATTATCTTAAGCTGCACATTACAATCAACTAATTGTCTCCTTAAAAATTCTAATGTGGCAGAGAAAAGCAAATCAAAACCACATTGAGATGTCATCTCACCCTAGTTAGACTGGCCATTATTAAAAAGACTGAGAATAATCAATGCTGGCAAGGATGTGGGGAAAGGGGAACTCTTCTACA
>NW_007728164.1:220445-236429 GCF_000696425.1 Galeopterus variegatus | reverse complement strand
AAAAAAAATACTGATGTGGGACCGTATTCCCAGAAATTTTAAATCATTTGCTCTACTGTGGTAATCATTTAATCATTTTTAAAGACTGCTACTGAGAACCAGTGGTGTGGTTGAATTTGCCATCAGTCATGGCTTATGTACTGAAATTTTTATGTTGAGGTTCAGCATTGCTATTTAATTTCTCTGGTGTCTCTACTTCTCTCTTAAATTTGACTGTAAGCTCCTTCAGGGAAGGAGCTAAATTTTATTAGTCTGTATTTTTCACAGTATTGGAGCAGTGCCGGTCACAGATTAAGGGCAAAGGTGTAATTAAGGTTTCTTGGTATGATAACTGTTCCCTGTAGCCCATGATTTCATCCCTAATTCCATGAGATTCTCATCTAAGTTTTGAATGCCATGAGATTGGGACATTGTATTTGTGGAGACAAATAATGTTGACAGAAGTATATTCCTAGAGAGATACTTGCCAGAGAACTCTTTTCCCACCTGCATCTTCAACACATCCATTCTGAGTTGGTAGCAGAAGAAGTTACTGCAAAGGCAGTTAAATCCTGGTCCTTAAAGGGAGAAATGTAGGCTTGAGATTTAGTTATCATCCTCATCACTATTACCAAATTCATCATCAGCACCAGCATCGACTTTCTCATCATTGGTCATCTATTTTCCATAATGTTTCTAGGAGTACTTTATAAGAAGGTAAATAAATAAAAATATCTTATAAAAATGTATGAAAATAGTTGGATGATAAAGGGAAGTTTTCATAAGTAAGAGCATCCAGCACTGATTTTCTCATCCTGGGTGTCTATGGTCTGAGATAGAAGAAGAGTTTTTGTTCGTTTGTTTGTTATTAATTATGGGGTGAATTCCTTCTGCATACTCATTTTCTTGTATATTAAGAAAAACTCGCTTGTTTTCTTAATGGTTACCACAGTGTATGTGTGCCCATGCCTGTGTGTGCAAGTGCACAAGGAAAAGAGAGACAGAGGCAGAGAGAGAGAGAAGCAGACAAGGAGCAAAAGAGAGACTTTCTAAGAAAGTTTATAAAATTGATAAAAATATAAACAGGTCTACCAGATCCTTCATTGTGGACTCCATGGGACAGGAAAGAGTCATAGCAAAACTCTCAACGCAGGACAAGATACTCCCATACATAAAACCATTCTATATCTTCTCCCTCATAGGCCAACCCAAGTATATATCTAAGCTGCTAGCATTTGTAATCTGATCTGAGGGATTCTTAGAGTAGCAGCTATATAAAACATTGTGATGTACTGACTCAGGTGATTTATTCCCATAGGCATGTAGACTTGACCTAATTACAAGTAAGGGAGATGTCTGCTCCAAGGGAGTGGACTGAAACCTGGGAAATGATATGTTGTTAGTTTAATAATGGGATTTTCGGGGGGGAAAGACATGGTCTGTTGCCATTTTTAGTGGTGTACATGTTCCCACCATGGCTGATTTAAAGCTACCTAATGGATGACACTGAATGCAGATTGAGAAGAGATGCTCGCAGTTGACTCTCCAGCTCACCACTGGTCTTAGGACATCAGACAAACATGACTGGACCTGTTGGGAAGAAGAACCTCATGGCTTCTGGCTAAACCTAGCCTGAAAGCTGCTGGAGCCCAAGGCAAGATTAAGTCCAGACCTCAAGTGGCCAAGAAGCTCTTTCTCAGGGGCAGACAAGGGCTGGCTCAGGAGGGAGATTAGATAGAAGGGCACCCCACCTTCCCAAGAAAAAGAAAGTCAGTGACCACAGCACTAGAATCCTCTATCTAGAAGCTATCGGTTCCCCAAAACTCAAGCCATTGCCAAGGGAAAGAGTATGATTCACAAAATATCTCACATAGAAATATTTCCCCAAAGTTCTGACTCCAAGAGGGGCAGCTGGGCATTTCCACTCCCAGCTCATGTAGAAAGAACAAAGAGGCAGGGGAAAGTCAGGAATGATCCCATACATGCTCTACTTGTGCAGCAGCCACATCCTGCTTCTTGCAGCAGCACAGTTCACCTGAAAGCCCAGCCCCAAGATTCCACCTCAAATGTGTCCCTGAGCTGTCTCCTCATCTGCTCTGCCTCCTCAGAGATGCATCTGTGGCTGTGTCTGAGACCAGGGTGAGTGTTTCTATGGGACTTCAGACGGACACTGAGCAAGACGGAGAGGACGCAGGAGAGGCAGGTGGAGTGTGAAAGACAAAATGGTGGACTGCTGCCCTGCCAGTGACTGGCTTGCTGGAGCCCAACCTATTGCTTGGAAGGTACCTTTTCTCTGACTATGCAGATCCCAAATTTATTTTACACACACACACACACACACACACACACACACACACACACACACACACAGTCTTCAAAAAGTTCATGGAAAATGTGTATTATTGAAAAAATTATGGATGGATTTCAAAATGTTTTTACACGTCTTCAATAAGTTCATGGAAAATGTGTATTATTGAAAAAATTATGGATGGATTTCAAAATGTTTTTACACCAAAATAAACGTGTACTATGTTGTTATAAAACGTCTAAACAAAATCTAGTTTGAGGCACTAAGAAGGATAAGACATCAGTTTGAAAAGAGGCTCTATCAGAGCAACATGAATTCTGCTAAAATTGAAGCAAGAACAAACATCAAATTTATAGTGAAGCCTGATGGGAGAATGATGAAATCACTGATGCTTTATGAAATTTTATAGGGACAATGCCCTAAAGAAACCAGCAGTTACCAATGCATAACTCTTTTTAAGAAGGGATGAGACTATGCTGAAGATAAAGCCCACAGAAGCAGACTGTCCACATTAATCTGTGAGGAAAACATTAATCTTGTTTGTACCCTAATTGAAAAGGACAGATGATTAACAGCAGACAAAATAGCCCACAACATAGGTATCTCAACTGGTTCAGCACACACAATTTCAACTAAAAATATTAAAGCTGAGCCAACTTTTCACTCAATGGGTGCCAAAACTGCCATGCCCAGATCAACAGCAGACAAGAGCAGAGCTTTCAGTGGAAGTTTTAGACAAGTAGGATCAAGATTCTGAAGCATTTCTTTGAGAAATTGCAACAGACAATGAACCACGACTTTAGCAGTACCATCCTGAAGACAAAGCACAATCAAAGCAATATCTACCGAGAGGTAGAAATGGTCCTGTCAAAGCAAAAGCAGACCAGTCAAGAGTAAAGATCATGGCAACAGTTTTTTGGGATGCTCAAGGCATTTTGCTTGTTGACTTTCTGGAGAACCAAAAAGCAATGACATCTGCTTATTATGAGAGTGTTTTAAGAAAGTTAGCTGAAGCTTTATCAGAAAAATACCGAGAAAGCTTCACCAGAGAGTCCTTCTCACCACAACAATGCTCCTGCTCATTCCTCTCAATAAACAAGGGCAATTTTGTTAGAGTTTTGATGGGAAATCATTAAGCATACACTTTACATTCCTGATTTGGCTCCTTCTGACTTCTTTTTGTTTCCTAATCTTAAATAATCCTTAAAAAGCACCCATTTTTTTTTTTTCAGCTAACAATGTAAAAACGACTGTATTTACATGGTTAAATTTCCAGGACCCTCACTTCTTTAAATGGCTGATATCATTGTTTACAAAAGTGTCTGGAACTTGATGGAGCTTATGTTGAGAAATAAAGTTTATGTTTTTTATTTTTATCCTTTGATTTTATCTTTCCATGAAATATTTGGAGTCCCCTTGTACACATATGAGTACACATCAGATTTTCTACCAATTTCTGAACTCCACTTCTAGATGGATTCATACAGATAGAATTGCAATGTACTTAACATATTTGAAAAATGGCATGAGATATCCATTTCAGTATTTCAAATGTTGCTTGATTTATTAGTTCAACAGTCATTCATTAACCACCTAAAAAATACCAAGAACTGTGAAGGACTCTAGAGGTACAAAAGAAAAGAAGACACATTCTGCCTCAAAGAGGTTTCTATAGATGCACATATTTTATGTATTCTTCCTCATCACCTTGGGGAAGGATTTTAAAATAGGAAAAGAATTGATGGCTCTGGTTATTGCGTTTTTGTATGTGTTTCTATTTTCTCTTTCAGGTTTACTGAAATCCCACCAAGATGTCCTGTCAGCAGAACCAGCAGCAGTGCCAACCTCCTCTCACGTGTCCTAACCCCAAGTGTTTCCCAAGATACCCCCGAGGTGCCCATCCCAGTGCCTACCTCCAGTTTCTTCCTGCCACAGTGTCTGCTCTGGGGCTACTGTGGCTCCAGTTCTGGGGTACTGTGGCCTCAGCTCTGGGGACTACAGGTCTGGGGGCTCCTGTGGCCCCAGCTCTAGAGGTTGCTGCAGCTCTTGGGGTGGTACCTGCTGCCCGAGCCACCACAAGTAACATAAGTCTCACCATCACAGACACCAGAGTTCTGACTGCTGTGGCAGTGGCAGTGGTCAGCAGTCTGAGGGCTCTGGGTGCTGCTCAGGGGACTGATGCTGACCTGGGTCAGGAGGAGCATGAAGGAATAGCATCGGAAGAATTGAAGGGCAAAGGACTTATTCTAGCCTGGTGTTTTACTCCTATCTCTCTCTTGTCTCCTTGTTCTGGGTCCCAATCAATTGAAAAAAAACATGCAAGGTTTACTTCTCAGAAACAATCACCAACTCTGTGCCTTGAATTTGCATTCTTTTAGCTTTATATCAGTATCTCTATTCCTCAGATTATTTGTCTATGTCTCTCTTTCTTCCTCTCTGTTTTTAAAAAGATTGAGATTAAGATAACAGAATAGCTCCATGTCCACCTGGGAACTGGGTGGGAGAATTTTCTGATCTTTGTAGCTGTTCTCATTAGCTGTGTTCTGCACATGCAGGAGTCTGGTTAAATAAAGTACTACTCAGACCCAGACGTTTTTTATTTAATTAATTAATTATTTTATTTATTTTTAGGATGCCTGTTTACAGTGACCCAACAGTCAGGATTGTAATCCAATAAACTTCCCTTCTCCTCTCCACTCTGTCCCAGAGCTAAGGAGCCCTTTGTCACAGAGCCCTGCTGATTTAGGGTTCTCTCTGAGGCAGAAGCATCAGATCGATCTAATGCTTCTAATTAGATCAATCAGATATTGCAGCCCTGTCTTAGCCTGGTGGTCTCGTGTGGAGCTTAAATGAATTCCCTGCAGGTGCAGAAGAGCTGAGAGGGGCATCAGTGTGGCTCTCTCAGGCCTTCCACAAAATCCCTCTTGAAATAACCTGGTTTGTTGTTGTTGCTGTGCTTGTTCTTTCTCTTACCACCAATTGAAATTAGTTATCTACTTCTTTTCATTTGTTAAATGCCTCTCACTTTCTCAGAGAAGATTTAACTGTATGCTGTATGTTATACATAGTGTATATGCTTCAGGATGTCAGTGCTCAGTTATGAAGGCAGAGACCACTCTGGCTATTTAAAATATAGGAAACGTTAATGCAGGGAATTTGTTATAAAAGTCATGGAGGGGCTGGCTAAAGAAGTGCAAAGGGGGTCTTGGGGTTACCCACAGATCTGGAAGCATGGGGGCAGAGCAGCATTGCCCAAGCTCCCATTTGCAGTTCTAAGAAGTGCCAAATGGCTGTGCTGGCTCAGGAGGTACTGAAAACAAGACAATCCTCATTGCTCCACCCTCACAGAGAGCCCTGGTGTGACAGCTCCCAGGACACTATTTGAAATTCTGGTCTTCCAGTCTCCAGAATGATGTATTGGAATGGGGGGAAAGGATGGAGGCCAGAAGCTCTCTTTGCAGGGGCTGGTGTGACGTGACAGGTCACAGTTCCATTTCTCACCCTGCCCCCTGCTGCAGTCTCCCTGCTCAGGACTGAACGCGGCTGGAATCATTAAGGTTGATGGAGGATAGGAGATAGCAATAGTAGCAAAATTCAGTTAGGACGCACATGGGCACATGCTTTATCTCACGTTGATATTTGCTTGGACTGTTCCTTCTAAACATATTTATTAAGTACACGCTATGTGCCAAACGTAGTTTTAAGATCTGAGAATATAGTTGTAAACAAAGCAGACTCTAATAGGGGAAGACAGATGACAAATAAGATGAATAAAAAATATGTATTATTCACTCATCCAATAGGTATGTTTTGAGTGTGCCAAGCACTATATATAATAAGGCACTGTGGACAGAACGGTGAGCAAAAGAGAAAAAGGTTCTTACCTGAAAAGGTTTACATTCTGATGGGAGAATATGAAAAACACAATACGTACATAAGTATGTAACGTGTTAGACAGCTATAAACTCAATGGAGAAAAATAAAACTTGGAAGAGGATCAGGGAGGCCAGGAGGTGTGGATTATAGTGTTAAATAGGGTCACTGAGGTCACAATCGAGCAAAAACTTTAAAGAAATGAGCAAGTTAGCCACGTGGGCATGTGGGAGAACATTATAAGGAGAGAAAAGAGCAAGAGCAAAGGTCCTGAAGCAGGAGTGTGACTGAGTGTCAGATGAACTGCAAGGGAGTCAGCATGGCAGGTGTCAGAGGGGGAGAGTGTAAGACATGACGTCAGGGAAGTAAGGGGTGTTGAGTCCAATCTGCAGATCCCTTTGGAAGCAATTGGTAAGGACTTTGGCTTTTAGCATGAATAGGGTGAGACGTCATCAGAGTGTTTTAAGCAGAGGAGTGACATATTGACTATGAATTTCTCCATTTTACAGATGAGGAAACTGAAATTTAGAAAGTTCAACAAATGATCTAAGGTCACACATTTAGAAATTGGCAGAGCTGTGACGAGAACTGCTACTCTCTGAAAGGAGATGTTTGTAGGAAGTTCAGCTGGCTCTTTTGTTGGAGGTCATGGAGAGTTTGGGATAAAGGACAGAGACATGTGATTTACTTAGAAAGGATGGCTGAAATGGTTTGGAGGAAGGGGTCTGCGAGAAGACATAACACAGTGGGTTCTACTACTCTATTCCATAGAGGCTGCCCCTTAGAACCACTCTGTATTAGGTGAGCATGGAAGTTCCCTGTATTCCCTTGCATCTTGAAATGTGAAGATAAAGAGGCAGTTTTTACTGAAATTTTTGGGAGGTGGTTGTTAAGACCAAATGTAACATAACAACTCTACAAAACCATAGGTAAATCTGAGGGACCAGTTACCTGAAGTGTGATGTGAGAGATTAAATGGGTTGGGGAAGGACTGGCAGAAGTTCAAGGAAACCAGCCCCAAGTGAAAGAGGAGTATTTGGGCACTGATGTTCCTAGGCCCATGCAAACAAGAGGGCCTGTGATCTGTCTTGCCCTGTGTCCCTGGCACAGACACAATCCGTGAGACTCTGAGCCAGGTGGAGCTGGCATTCTCATGTTCTGACAACCCACACATGTGGCAGTCCTGTGTGACCACTCCCCCATATGTGAAATCATTCTCTACTCCATGGAGGATGTCCCTTAAAGGACCTTCCTTGGCTCTATTTGTGGTAGCCTCAGTGGTGTTGGGGATGGGGAGAGAGGCAAGGAAGAGGGCAGATGAGAGAGCACCCTAGAGAGCCTGTCCAGTGTCCATGTGTCATTATGCAACATGCCCTGGGGGGATTCAGAGATTCCTGTCTAACGTCTGCTCTTACCTAGCTGTGTGGCTTCAAGCAAGTTTATTCCCTGCTCTGTAGGCTCTGTGGGCCTCAGTTACAATGTAGGGGCTGAGCTCGATGCCTGTAAAGGTCCTTGCTAGCCCTCCTTCTTTGGTCTACAATATAAATCTCCTGATAATCTAGGCAGAACAACCAACTGTCACTGGAAAAATAGTGCAGGGGATCTCTGGTGCAAGTTTCAGAGCTAAGGGTGTAATAGAGACACACTGACGTGGGATCTAAGTGTGGGGACCACTGGTATCAGACACAGAAGAGAGGTTTCTCACTGACTACCAGCATTCCTGTGACCGCCTTTTCCTTGGTGTATAGCTTCTCACTTCCCCCTACTTTTCCCTGAAGGGGAAGGACTCAGATTTTGCTTTTATTGAGCCCCCAGTCCCTGATCAGGACAAATTCCCAGGATGGGACGAGACACAGGACCTGCCCTCAAGGAGTGACATGTCTCTTTGAGCACCTCCCACTCTAATCCCTTGGTTGGGACTGAGGGTACCATGGAGTTGAAATCTTGGTCTGGTTCATATTCCAAGAGGCACAGCATCAAACATGTAATTAATGTCAGGATTTGTAGATGCTGGTGTTATAAAGGACCTGAGAGATAATCTAGCGTACAGTTCCTGATTATCCAGATGGCAAATTCTGAAACAAACTAACCAGGGGGACTACAGAGATCTTTTAAGGACCAGTAAATCTTCCTAAGAAGAGCAGCCCATTAGGTGGGATGACATAGGTTTTCACCTGCATCCTGGCAGGAGCCAGACCCCATGACTTGTTTTAGTCCTCGCCCCCTTGGAGATGATTCTCTCCATCTATTACCCTGGGAGTCCACTAAAATATCATTGTATGAATCCATAGGTTTTTGATTCTATGGGCTTGTGTTCAAATAGATAAATGGGAGGGAGGTTGTGGGAGCTTTTGGAGATAACCCTATGACTCATCCTGGCACTTGCACCAGTCATCTGACTTAGCCATGCCTTGCCTTCCCAGACTATAGAATGGGCGGGGCACAACCCACCCACCTGTTTTGGTGGCACGTGGATGCAGTATCTCTCACCAGGGATGTCAGTGCTGCCTGCAGATGTCAGACTCATTAGTGAGGGCCTGACTCCATGGAGCAGGAAGTGAGCCAATCAGAGCTCACCGATGGCATGAGATGCACAGATAGGCAATCACACCATGGAGCAGGGAGGTCAGTCTGGGCTGCACCGTCAGTGTAAGGCATCCTCATTCATTCATTCATTCCTTCATGTGTTTAGTCAGTGTTTCCCAGGTCCTGTGATGATACACAGTGAATGTGCCCACAGTTTCCAACTCTTGAAACTTACAGTCTTGTAGGAATAACTCCATGGACAGCTAGGTTGTGGAGCTATACATTTCCTTGTGGAACAGGCCCTGATATTCATAGAATATCATAACCAGAGGGGCTTCATCTAAACTCTTTACCTTGTAGTGGAAAAGAAGAGGCCTAGAGACAGCAGAGCACTGTGGAATAAGAGGGTGGGGCAGTGGCAGGATCAGGACAAGAGTTCAGGATGTTTTAAAGACCAGTAGGATTCCCTACTCATGTCTTGAAATGTCTCTCTCTTTTGTCGACATGCCCTAAAATGGCTGGCCTTCTGGGGCATTTTCTTTCCTGTAAAGTGGTGCTGTCCCATCCTACATATAATATGGAGAACAGAACTGAGGTTACTAGGAGTGGACAGGGGGAAGGGGGAGAGGGAAGGGGCTTATTGGGAAATTAATGAGAAATTGGTTAACAGACACAAAGAATGATTATGTATTGTAATGATGAATAAGCTAACTATCCTGATTTGACCATCACATATTGTACACGATTATTGACAATCAACTTTGTACCCCACAAATATGTATAACCAATTATGCTTCAATAAAAAAAGGAAGGAAAAAATATAGAAAGCTTTTTAATGACTGCCTGTTGGATGGCTGAAAGGTATGGTTCCTAAAATATCATGGATTTTAACACCAGAAGCAGTGCATTGTGATGGATAAACAATAAAATTTGAAGTCTCTTATACTTGGGTTTAAATTCTGGCTCTAACACTTCTAGCTATGTGAGCCTGGACAAGTTATTTATTTGTTTGTTTGTTTGAGACACTACTGTGAGGACTAAATTTGATGAGCTATCCATGTGAATGCCAATAAGACATTTTTTCTTTTTCCTTCCCTCAGTAACATCATGCCTGGGTATCAATTCAGGACACTTAGGAGAGTGGGATGAAATGGCCTAGAACCATATCTCTCCTTGCTCTCTCTCTTCCCCTTGGAGAGAAGAATTGGTGGGCTTCACAGATGGAGGTATGAGTGTGACAAACCCATTAGAGGCAGGGAGAAAACAGGGCACTTTCCAAGACTGAGGAAGAACCTCCCCTTCTTGTTCCTCCAAATTGTTCAGGAGCAGGGAGGTATCACACTACCTGACTTCAAAACATATTACAAAGATATCGTAACCCAAACAGCATGGTACTGGCATAAAAACAGACACACAAACCAACAGAACAGAATAGAGAACCCAGAAATAAATCCACACATTTACAGCCAACTGATTTCTGACAAAGATGCCAAGAACACATGATGGGGAAAGAACAGTTTCTTCAATAAATGGTGTTGCGAAAATCAGTTACCTCTATGCAGAAGAAAGAAATTAGACCCTTATCTTACACCATATACAAAAATCAACTCAAAATGTATTAAAGACTTAAATTTAAGATTTAAAACTATGAAACTACTAGAAGAAAACATAGTGAAAAATCTCCATTACATTGGTCTGGGCAATGATTTTTGGATATGGCCTCAAAATCACAGGCAACAAAAGCAAAAATAGACAAGTGGGATTATATCAAACTAAATGCTTCTGTCCTGCAAAAAGAAACAATCAACAGAGTGAAGAGGCAACCTACAGAACAGGAGAAAACATTTGCAAACTGTACATCTGATAAGGAATTGATATCCAAAGTACATAAGAGACTCAAACAACTTAATAGCAAGAAAACAAATGACCTGATTTTAAAAAGGGCAAGGGACCTGAAAGACATATCTCAAAAGAAGACATACAAATGGCTAACAGTTTTGTGAAAAAATGATCAGGGAAATGCAGACAAAACCTCATTGGAGTATCACCTCCCTCCTGTTAGAATGACCATTAAGAAAAAGACAAAAGATAACAAGTGTCATCAAGGATGTGGAGAAAAGGCAACATTTGCACACTGTTGGTGGAAGTGTAAGTTAGTACAGTCATTATGGAAAACAGTCTGAAGGTTCCCTACAATATTAAAAAGAGGACACTTTCCAAGACTGAAGACTACCATGATCCAACAGTTCCACTTCTGGCTGTATACCCAAAGGAAATGAAGTCAATATGCTGAAGAGACATCTGCACTTCCATGTTTGCTGCAGTTCTATTCACAACAGCTAAGATATGAAATCAACCTAAGTATCTATCAGTGGATAAATGGAAAAAGAAAATGTAGTATATATGTACAACTGAATACCATTCACCTATAAAAAAGAAGGAAATCCTGTCATTTGCAATGGCATGGATGAACCTAAATAATATTATGTCAAGTGTGATAAACCAGGCACAGTAAGACACATCGTGCATGATCTCACTCATATGTGAAATCTAAAAAGGTTGATCCTATAGAAATAGAGAGTAGAATGGTGGCTACCAGAGACTGGTACAGTTAGGGAGATTAAAAGAAAACCAAATCGTTCATGGGCAGACCTTGCACAACCTGGCTTGGGGCAGGGGAAATTTGGAATCCTAAGGGCTTATGGGTCCAGAAGGATGTGGGGATCCATTATGGATAAATACAGGAGCATCTTCTACCTGAGAGGCCACAATGGCCATTATGGGGCCTGGACTGGCTGATCTGAGGGAGTGACATTTGAACCAGTGCCAGGCTCAGGCTCAAGGCAACCTTCTACAGTTGGCAGCTTAACATGATTCAGTGGGAAGGGCATGGGCTCTGGAATGAGACAGGCTAGGGTCAAATGATATTCTACTACCTGCTGACAGGATGGCCTTGATGAGAAAGACCTCTAAATCTCCTTTTTCTCTTCTTTAAATTGGGGCGAACATATCCTATCTCACAGGTTATTGCAAAGATCAAATAAAAAACACAGGTAAAGAGGCTAGACAGTAGTCAGCACCTGGTAAGTGCTCAATAGATACTATCCCCACCTCTCTTTCTGCATCTACTGCCCTGGGGAAAGGAGCAGAGCAGGGATTCAAGGACAATGCTATGTCCAGAGGTAAAAGGCAACATGCTATAGTGACAAAGATCATGGTCTGTGAGAGGAGGCTAACCGCACTGAATTCAAGCTTTCCTGCTAACTTGCTTTGTGGTGATGGGTAACTCCCTTAGTCTTTCAGAGTCTCAGTTACATCTGTCTGTAAATGTGACTGCCTTGTGACATGTTTGGTACACAAAAAGCATTCAACAGAAGGTCTGGTGGTGAGGTCTAGGAAGATGAGGACAGGGAGGCCACAGAGCATGAGAGGGCTGAGGAGAGATGGTCTAGACATGGAGCCCGGGTCTGCGATTGTCAGAAATCTACCCAATTTATAGATAAATATAGGATAACATGATTGCCCATGGAAAAAACCTTTTCTTGGAGGCCTTGCTTCTATATTGAGCCAGAGACCACTGAGTCAAATTCTTCATGTCCAGCAGCCCAGACCAGCAGAAGCCACCATGGAGGCCTCAGAAAAAACACTCAGTTTAGGCTGGGAAGACATAGTGAACTTTTGGCACAGTGTATGAAAGATTGAGAATCTAGCCATATCATGGACAAGTCCTCAAAAACCCAAGTGACCTAGAAAAAGTTTTA
Organism: Galeopterus variegatus; assembly: GCF_000696425.1. Taxonomy (NCBI): domain Eukaryota; kingdom Metazoa; phylum Chordata; class Mammalia; order Dermoptera; family Cynocephalidae; genus Galeopterus; species Galeopterus variegatus. The sequence goes on along the minus strand of NW_007728164.1, from coordinate 223,982 downwards.
TTAGGGACAGATCACATAGGCATAATTCATAATTTCTAGAAAAAGAAGACTGACTTGTTTCATGAAGAAGGCAACAGGTATCATTTATCTCGTGTTTGGGAAAACTCAGTGTCAAGCAGTGACATGCCCTGCCTCTGACTGAAGGGCCAGACATACTGGGGAGGAATCTCACCAATGCAACACCAGCCCTCGTCCTCGTGATCTGGTGCTCGTGATCTCTGGTGCTTCATTCAGATGCCATTAAATTGCTTCATTGCTGCCCTATAAAAAGTCTCCCTAACTGCCAGATCCTCAGATCGCTGTCTTATTCCAGTCTTGCTCCAGTCAGCAGAGAGGGTAAGTCTCTATACTGGGGATGGGGTATGGCAAGACACAGCCATGGGGATGTTGGGATGGAGAACTGCAGGATGAAGCGGGGGCCAGGACTGGGTGCTGAGGCATCTGCTGAAAGAGGCTGGTGGAGATAGCTGGAATGAGAGAAGGGGCAGCTGGTGGTCCTGCGTGAGAAGGGATTTCAGAGAACTTGATCCCCTCCGTGAGTGCAGTTGTGCAGCCCTCTCCTGGGTCCACGTGCTACCGAGTGTTGAGTATTGAAGTATTGAGTAGTGAAGTATTGGTTCAGCTGGTCCAAGGAACAGATGGTGGACACTTGCTCAGATTTGCCCTTGTCCTCTGCTCTTTGTCAGGTTGGCTCAGGGTCTGTTGACACATATTTGCCTTCCCTGGTTACTCTGGCCGGGCAGAGGAGAATCAGTGGCAGCAGGAAATCAGCTGGGAACAGCAATTTCCCAAGGATTACTCACATGCAGACACTGAAGTGAGATGCAAGGAAGCTTGGGGAGTTGGGTAAAAACACAGACATCACTCTTTCAAGCCCTTCATCCCCCCTTGTGGGAACTGAGGCCCGGAGGAGATCAGTGACTTGTTGGAAGCCACATAGCCAGGTAAAGTCACAAGAGTGGAGCCTAGAATCCCTGACTCTGAGTCCACTCTACTGCCAGGTGTGCAGCCTCCAGGTGTCTGTGACCTTCTCAAAAAGGCTACCACTTACACCTCACTCCATCCCATGGCGATGCTGCAGGTTTCCCTGGGAGACTTCCAGTTTCACGGTTCTGATGAAACCTTTCTTTTCAGGTTTTGCAAAGCCACAAGATGTGTGACCAGCAGAAGCAGCCCCAGATTCCTCCATCTTGTGTGAAAGGTTCAGGATTGGGGGCTGTGCAAAGTGCCTCTGTGAAATGCCCAGCCCCAACCCAGACCAAGACTGTCTGTGTGACGGGACCTGCACCATGCCAGACTCAAACCTATGTGAAATGCCCAGCTCCAAATCCATCTCAAACTTATGTGAAGTATCAAGTTCCATGCCAGACTCAAACGTATGTGAAGTGTCTGGCTCCCTGCCAGCCTAAAACTTATGTGAAATGCCCAGCTCCATGCCAGACATATGTGAAGTGTCCAGCTCCCTGCCAGACAACCTATGTGAAATGTCCAACTCCATGCCAGACATATGTGAAGTGCCCAACTCCATGCCAGACGACCTATGTCAAATGTCCAGTTCCCTGCCAGACCCAGACGTGTTATGTCCAGTGTCCTTCTCCTTGCCAGAGCTACAGTGTCCAAGCTCCTGCAAGTGGCTCAGCCTCCCAGTACTGTGCCATTCCTGACCCGTGCTCTGCTCCTTGTTCCACTAGCTACTGCTGCCTGGCTCCCCGGACCTTTGGGGTGAGTCCCCTGAGACGCTGGGTCCAGAGGCCCCAAAATTGCAACACAGAATCATCTGGCTGCTGTGAAGATTCTGGGTGCTGCAGCTCCGGATGCTGTAGCTCTTGTTGCTGTGGCTCTGGGTGCTGCTGTTTGGGAATTATCCCCATGAGGTCCCGAGGTCCTGCATGCTGTGACAATGAGGACGACTGCTGCTGTTAAACAGAAGGATAGCCCCACTCCAGAACTGACCACTGCTCTGACTTCTGGAACTTTCACCAGCCTCTGGCCCCCTCCCTCTTATTCCCAGTGATGTAAAGCTTACCCCTTTACCTCTGTACTTTTCTTCTTTATCAAGGCAGCCTGCCAGAGTTAGCGCAACCCCCAAACTTTGGCAAGAATAAAGTTCTGAATGCAATTCATGGTGACTTCCTGTCTATTTCTTTGGTCCATGTTTATGTTTTTCTATTAGAAACTTTTCTGCCCCTCTCTCTTCTTTTGCTTCTAAATGAGAGGAAAGATCTACATGAACATGAACAAGCAGTCTGAGCTGTGAAATCCCAGCCTTGGACCCTCATGCCTTCTAGAATGCTGTGAATAAACTTCTTCATGCACGTTAGCAGGATCTGAGGCTAGAGATCTTGGGGTTGAGGGCTGCCTCTATCCTGCATTCTGATGAGTCTGAAGAGAGAGTTTGGCCATGATGAGGCTCTCATGGTAGCATTATTGCTGTATGTAAACTCAGAGTTTATCTTACTGGGTGTTGCAGAGATTGTGAAATCATATGTGCTCTGGAGCATCACCAAAGATGTCCCTACAGCTATTCAAGTGGCTCGAACTCATGGTGGACTGTATGGATTACATTTTCTCACCTGATAGGCTTACCCTCTGGAGGCCATAAAGGAAAGGCCTGAAGGAAGAGTCCAAGACTCCCCTGAAGTGGGTAGATATTCCCTAGGTTGGCCCTGGTGGTTAAGTGAGAGATCTCCAAGAGGAAGGTGAACCTTGTGGGACGAGCATCCAAGCCCCAATGCAAGTTGCTTATCCTCATTACAACTTCCTTCTCCATGGCTTTCCTAGCTCTGGGGGGTTTGGGGTGGACTTTTATAATCTGCGTCACATTAAAAAAATACACACATTAAAAAAATAGGGAGAGGAATAACTACTGTTCAAAAGAACTCCACAAAGCCTGGTGCATAGGAGACAATATGTTTGGTGAATGCATAAATGAATGAATGAACAAGAGCAGGGAATAGTATTTCTAAGCAATCTCTGTTGATTCACCCTGGAACATCAGCAGAAAGTTATCTTGATTGCTCTGCTGCCTTTGAATATCTACATACCTGTAGCTCCACAAATCATACTCCATCCCTCCATCCAAATCCCCTAAACATGCAGCCCAGTCACTGGAAACCCACTCAGAGCTGTGAACAGCCTTGCCCAGGACCACGCTTTCCTCTTGCACCATCAAGTGGCATCTGCAATGTAGGAGATGGAGTACTGCTTCTTCTGCAGTTAACATGAGCATGTGACGCTTTTTTGTAGTTATCAGTTAAAAATTATATAAATATGTAAAAATGTTTCATAAAAATGTTAACAGTTCAGAAGTTTATGGGTAAAAATTAAAAGTCACCCATCAACTTCCAATTCCACACTCTTTTCCAGGGATGATCTTACTCAGTTTGGATTATATCCATCTAGACCTTTGTCGAGGTATTGCTTATATGTAAACCGCCCAGAGCTAAGTAACTCCTGAATCCCCCTGTGGTCTAGTTCCACAGAAGATGGCATCTAAAATGCCCAGTTTAGCAGTGGTGTATCAAAAAATATTGTAGG
>NW_007728164.1:204477-219445 GCF_000696425.1 Galeopterus variegatus | reverse complement strand
CATGAGCATGTGACGCTTTTTTGTAGTTATCAGTTAAAAATTATATAAATATGTAAAAATGTTTCATAAAAATGTTAACAGTTCAGAAGTTTATGGGTAAAAATTAAAAGTCACCCATCAACTTCCAATTCCACACTCTTTTCCAGGGATGATCCTACACAGTTTGGATTATATCCATCTAGACCTTTGTCGAGGTATTGCTTATATGTAAACCGCCCAGAGCTAAGTAACTCCTGAATCCCCCCGTGGTCTAGTCCCACAGAAGATGGCATCTAAAATGCCCAGTTTAGCAGTGGTGTATCAAAAAATATTGTAGGAAATCCACTTCATAACCCATAAAATACTTCTAAAAATCTCATATTTTATCCTCTTCAATTCTCCCATATTCCACAGCTGTTCAGGAGCCTCTCGCTAAACTACCCCAAATTCTCTAACATCCAGACACTGTGGATTTTTAAAAAATCTCTTTCTCCACTCACCCTCTCTCCTTCCCTCTCACACCCACCGGGGTCTGTAGATAGTTTGAGTCTTTCTGGCTCCTTTTCTCTATACTTTACCCCATCTTGGTATTTTCTGTTCCAGAGGAATTGACCCAGGAACAAAACCTCTTCTCTTTTCTCCAGCTGTTCTAACTCTCTCTCTAGCCCATTCTTTTGATTTTGTATAAGGGGAGGAAAGAAATTACAAAGTTTAAAAGGCAAAAACATAATTTTCTTTAGTAGGAAGCATGAGTAAAATAAAAGGCCAGGAGCAAACACCCACACATTAATAAATCTTATATCTTATCTTAATCTTACATTTCCCTTTTTTATTATATAGGGTCACAATACAGCCTTAGGTTCTAAGACTAGCTGTTTTCATTTAGTAAGTGAACATCAAACATAAACTTTGATTAGTGCATATAATTGTATCTTGGTTTTTTGTTGTTGCTTGCTTTTTAACACTTCCATAGTGTGGCTAATCAATGATTTATCTAACCACCCCGTTATTATTGCTCTTTTTGATTTCTCTCTCTCTTGTGTTTTTCTCTCTGTGTCTCTGTATCTCTCTATGTCTCTGTTTCTCTCATTACTACATGATTTCCTGTTAAGGCCTTTAAAAAATATTTTCTGGGGCCGGCCTGTGGCTCACTTGGGAGAGTGCAGTGCTGATGACACCAAGGCCATGGGTTCAGATCCCATATAGGGATGGCCGATTTGCTCACTGGGTGAGCGTGGTGCTGACAACACCACGTCAAGGGTTGAGATCCCCTTACCGGTCATCTTTTAAAAAAAATAAATAAATAAATAAAATAAATAAATAAAAAATATTTTCCAGTTTTATATTGAAATATACACACTTCTAGAAAAGAACACAAATTATAAGTGTATTACTAAATAAACACACCTGTATAACCACCACTTAGACCCCAGAAAGTTAATATAATTTTGAAAACAAATTCAATCCCTGATCCCCATGAAGTAGGGAACTAAGTTTAGAGACAGGAGATGCAGCAGAACAGAAATAGCTTTCTGCAACACCAGACCTTTGGAAGAGTCTTGCCTGCGTGTTGCTGGATATGCAGAAAAGACGATGTAAAGAGAAGCAGCAGCTGAGGGATCCAGCCTTTCAAGGAATCCAGGGTGAGGACCTCCTAGTCAGCCCCAACACATGACAGCGGGGGCCTCCCTCCCACACAAGCATCAGGAGACTGAGCGACCTGAGGCCAGTGCTAGAAAAGCCCTCATGAGCCTGGCCAGTCTGGAAGATCTATAAACAACTTTTATGTCAGATTTTCATTTATTTGTCTAGTAAATAGTTATTAAAATTCTATTTTGTTCCAGGTATCATCTCTACTATTTTGGAGTTTACAGCAGAGAGGAACAATAACCAGTGAAATAATGCAATAAACAGATAAAAAGATGCATCTGTGAACAGAGCTATGAAGGAAGAGTACCAGGTACCCTGCAATATGCAAATTTTACTTGGTCAGGGAGATCAGTAAAGACTTCCCCGAGACAGTGCAGCTTTACCCCAGGATCGAGTAGGAGTTAATTATAGAGCAGTGAGGGACACTTTTCCATGGAGAATCAAGAGCACACACAGGGCTCTGTGGCAGGGGGAGCCTGACAGGTGCGAGGGGCTGATGGGGAGAGTGAAAGGTGAGGCAGAAAGGGCAAGAGGGTCTGGTGGTGCTGCTAAGGACAGCGTGGGTGGAGGTATCCAAGCAGCTACTGAGAGCTTCCATGCACTCAGGTGTGATGTGTGCCTTCAAAAGTTTATTTCTTTCTGCAGAATAATTTTTTTTAGAACATATAAATAATTATCTAAAGCAATTGCTCAAGAGCATTAGTTTACCTGGTTCTCTCCTAGCCCTCCCACGTGTGACTTCCCCTCTCTGGGTCTAGTTTGCACATCTGTGAAGTGACAGCTTGGGCCACATTATGAATAAGATGCCTTCAGTTGCCAGTATTGGGTGATCTTTGCCTCCTGGTGCACGGATCTTCACACTGCATGATGCTGACTCCCTTATTTCTAAAATTGATGGGTAAGAAATGCGGCCTTCAGATTATTCAGTTTCAGGACATTTTTATCTTAACTAAAAGTTCTATCATATCCTATTTTTTGTAGCTTAAAAAATCTTGCTGCACCATTTCTTATGTGAAATAATACAAATGTCCTGCTTTCTGGTCCCTCTACATATTTATTGGAGACTTAACTATGAACGATTTAGAGAAAATGGCAACTCCAGAACGTGGAACCAACACCCTGAGAAATTGGGAAGAGTTTTCTTGGACAGGCTAAGATGCTGCTATCCTGGGATCTAGCATGAGATCCCACAATTTTCCCCACAGCTTTTCTGGAATATAAAAGTCTGCTGAGTAGAAACCTAACCCCACTTGCCTGGAAAGGATAGTTTTTATGATGTTTTCTCATTCAGGGAATTGCCCCTGCTAAAATTTCTAACAAGTAAGGCTAATACATATGGAGAGACTGTATAATATTTTCCAGAATTAATAAACAAAAACATAGTCATACACATCTAATTTTTTGTATCTTATACATGCATTATACATATAATTAATTATATATGTATAGAGGTAGGAGAAGCTGAAAGACAATAGTCATTTAAAGTGTCAGGTTACATATTTCCATAATTTTATCTAGAATGAAAACTTTCTGTCATTGCCTTTTACTATAGACCTAAACATTTGAAACCATAAGACCCCCCTGATACTTTTCATCTGATGTGATTGTCACCTTCTTACTCTCTAAGTTGCATGTAATATGATCTGGAGAAAATGGAGAAAATGTCATATCATATTATATATGAATATATACCCAATATTATTAAGTAGCCTTAAGAAAAATGAGTCAAATCTATTTACGCTTGACACCTAAAGGGGAAGACAGAGAAAATTTCCCTGCATTTTTCTTTGAGGGCCTACTGTGTGCTGGACACTGTTAGTCAATTAACATGTGATGTTTCTCTTTTCAGAGCAATGAAATGACTGACCTGAACTACTGGCAGGTATGTGGGAACAGCCAGTGTTGTGGTAAGATCTGGACTTTTGAGTCAAAGAGATCCATTTACTGACCCTATGACTGTAGGTGAGTTACACGATCTCTTTGTTCAGATTGTGTCTCATAAAACTGCCTAATAGAGCCTAGCACATATTATGTACATAAGATGTTAAGCCATTTTGCTATCCATGGTTGGCGGGGCTATGTCAGTAAATATGAAAGGCAATTAGAGAGTAGGAAGGGGACGGTCACATCAGATGAGGAGTATCAAGGGGTTCCTATGGCTTCAAACTTTCAGTTCTATAGTAAAATGCAATGAGAGAAGGTTTTCATTCTGGATAAAATTATGAAAATGTGTAACCCGACACTGTAAGTGACTACTTTCTCTCCGCTTCTCCCACTTCTGTTCTTATTCCAGCTCTGCTACAAATTCCTTTTATAACATTGAATAAGCCACGTCACCTCTCTGGGCTTCAGTTTCTTCCTCTGTTAAATGGGGAAGTTGGATGAGACGATCACTAACGGCCTTTTCTAAGCTCTCATAGTCTGTGCTTTCAATTCTTTGAGTTTTCCTCAAAGTTCAGGGATTATCTTCCTAAGGAACTGGAAATGGGCTTGATGGATGACCAGTTGTGTCCCTTAAGGGGGCACAGGGAGTGGGGCAACCAAGTAACAGCTCCTCTCTTAGAGTCAGTGCTTGACAACAGGGGAATCCAGACCAGGTCCTCAGACAGAAGGTGGCCGGGGAAAATGTCATAATCATATATTCCCGTCATTCATGTAAGCATCTCCACCCAGTTGACGGCAGCTGATGACCTGATTAGCACGTCTGCTGTGTGAGACAGACAGGTGTTGGGGTGGCGGAACCGTTCGTACAGCACCGAAGGGCTGAGAAAGGCTGGCGGTGAGTAATGCTCCCTGGTATCCCCGTGGCTAGGCCTCGTGTTCTGCTCACACAGCCATTCTGCTGGGACACCTGCTCATCTTAACCTCCTAGACTGGGCAGTCTATAGGAGCTGGGAGGTAGGCCTTGTTTGCTTGATGTCCCCAGAGCCAAGTACAAGGTGGCACTCAATATATCTTGTCAAATAAAGGAATGAATCTTCCCCATTTATGTGTCTATGCTGTGGGGATTTCTTGTACTGTGTGAATCCAGTCTGGTTACCCAGGGGACATCAGAGAAGACACATGGCTTAGCTTCTGTGGACTTCTCAGAAAGGAAAATGTCAGGCTAAGTACTGCCTGCTGTCCACTGAGCCTGTCACGGTGCTGAGCACGGCACGTACCCGCCTCCGACCACCTCGCCTCAGACAGCGCTCTGCCCCACTCCTCATCCCCCCCCTACTTTATTCTCCTTCCTGGACTTTTTACTACAAATGCTATATTACATATTCATTTGTGTATTGTTTTGCCTTTCCTGCTAGAATGGAGACACCCTGAAGTCAGGGTGTCTTATGTGTCTTATTCACCATTTGTACCCCCTGTCTAAGAACAAGCTCTGGCACATAACAAATAGTTAATACATAATTACTGGAAGAATAATTAAATCTCATCCATTACCCAAGAGGGAGATACAATTTTTATTCTCATTTTATAGCTAAGAATAGTGAGCCTCCTGAGATTAAGTAACTTGACTAAAGTTACACTAATAGTAGCTGAGGTTTCAACCCAGCCTTCCTTCAGAGCCTGAGTTCTTAACCAGTATGTGGTTCTGTCCTCTCCTCTAGCATTTGTATCCCCATGGAGGAAGGGCTTCTGTGCCTTCATGACAGCTGGGAACCTGCTTCCTATCAAAGTGACAGAGTCTTTTGTCTTCAACCTCTCTTCTCTCTGTGCTTCCTTTTTAAATACTGCTAGTAATGATAACTAAAAACTGCTAGGTAAAATCTATTTTACATGCTCTCTTTGAATTACAAAGCAACTTAAAATCCATTATCTCATTTAAAATACAGCTGTATGCAACAGTAAAGGAAATATTGATATCATTACTGCTCTGATATAACAGATGAGGAAAATAAGGTTCAGAAAAGTCAGGTGAATTGATCCAGATGACAAGTATGTGGTGGGGCAGGACTCAGAACAGAAGTTCTGTGCACACATCCCATTTTGATTTCTGTGGGGCTGGTCCCCCTTGGTTCCCCTTGCTCTGTGCCCTTCTCTTTCCCTCATTCTTCTGTTTCTTGTCCCCTTTGGTTCTTATTTTCCTCTGCTCATATTGCAAGAGCTCTTTGGAATAAGGCTGCTTCTTCTAAGACAGACCTCCTAAAAGCATGATTTGCAACATTCCATGATTGGGGACTTATGGCCTGGGAATAAACCAACGGAGGTCTGGGAAGCAGAGGCAGAGGTAGAGTTTGGCTTTGCATCTCAGGAGCTACCTGCCTTATTCACACTTGGAGCACTCCTTCTCAGTTCCCACACCCTCAGGAAGGGTTTATTCATTCACCGAACAAACACGTATTGCACACAGGCTCTGTACTCAGAGAGCACCAGCATGAAGAGGGCACGGTCTCTGCCTAGGAAGAGTTCACAGTCTTCTGGTTGAGCCAGCATGTCAAACAACAAAGATGAAATAATAAATACAGTAAATACGACACTATGGGAACACAGAGGAAGCCTGCAATCATATCTAAGCCAGAGATGAGCAGCACCTCAGCCAAGGAGGACACAGTGAGGCATCACTTACCTGAAAATGTACTTGTGGGAACAATTGCAAATGCCTTGCTCCAGAGAAGATTTGTGTTTGCTTCTGCTGCAGACCACTGGGTCTCCTGTTCTAGGACCACCTTTAACAAAGTTCATGGGGGAGGGCACGCAGAGCACAGCAGCAAGTCTGTGCAGTTGGTTTCTTCTGGTTCATCCTTACCCTGTGAGTGAGAGCCCAGCTAACTCTGGGATGGCCTCTTACCAGACCTCCCACCCTGGTGGGGACTGGACTCTGACTTCCGTCCTCCTCATCAAGCATGGTTACCAAAAGGAAAGCCTGGTTATGCTGATTTTACCCTCAGGGTAAAAGCAGCTTACTGTTCTAACTTCTCTGATTCCTCTTTCCTCTCGTTTTCTCTTTAGTTTTTGTTTGGTAATTTCTATTCCTGCACACACATACACATACACGTGCACACACACACGAGGGAGCCAAGAATATATATGTGCATGTATATTGTATATCTATATACACTCATATATATATGAGTACATGTGTGTACGTCGGTAGATAAATAGGTAGGTAGGTAGATTTTAATCGTTATTTTAGTTGTTTTTGGTAGAAGTTTACCTGTATAATATAGCCCACCATTATTGGAGCCCAGAAGTTAGATCGGGGCCTCTCAAATTCTGTTCCTCAGAACACGAATTCCATAAAATTCACCACATACGAAGATTCCCATGTTCAGATACATCAGGAAACAGTGCATTGTTTGAAACATTGCATTATAATGACCTTCATGACTAGTCATGTGTGTGATTACATAATAATGGGTCTGAAAAGTTAATGCAAAGAAAGCAGTTTTACTTTATAAAACCTTGTGTTTCCTAAACGAATTTGATTAAAGAACACCACCCTGTGTGTGTGTGTGTGTGTGTGTGTGTGTGATTGTTCAACAGTATGATTTGCCTTTGCAGAAATGCTGCATTAAATGCACAGACTATGGAGTATTTTTCCAAAGAGGGCATTCATGTTTCCAGCAGTTCCATCTTTCACAACATTAAGAAAGGAGGCTTCAGAAAGTACTGCATCTTTAAAGATCTGAACTACTTTCTCAATGGAGATAAGAAAAGGACCTACATATTTCTAATGCCTATGACCTTCTCATTATTATACAGTTCCACATACCTGGGCTATTTCTGGGCCATCGGATGTTTGATGCAGCCATCTCATGACACAGCTATGAGAACATTTATTGATGTTTATCAAAAATGCGGGTAAACACCACTGAGTATCTACCACATGCTGGGCATTGGCCAGGTGCTTTCCCATTATTTAACACAATAATAAATAATAAAAATTGCCTATGAAAGGCAACTTATAGGTATCCTCTCAATTCCAGTAATGTGAATGCCAAACCCTTTATGGTATAAAATATATTGTATAACGTTTTCATTGCTAAATTCTCCTCAGTGTGGTACTGTGGAAAGAGCACAAGCTTTGAAGTCAAATGCCTCTAGATTATAGCATTACTTCTACCACCTATGAGTTCTGAGATTAGATGAGATATTTCAGCTTCTTTGCGTCTTAATTTCTTCACTTGTGAAATAAAAACGTTATCACCAGCCTGGTATTGTTATTGTAAGGATTAAGTGAAATAATATATGTAGACTGTCTGAGCCATTGTGGACGTTCAACAGTTGTGTTTTCTTCCTTGTTCTCCCCTCTTTAATGGTCATTTGTGTCTCTAGTTCATGGTATCTCTTTTCTTTCCCTTTCTAATTTTATCTCCCATGTAGAAAATAGATGTCCTGAAGCCTGTGCAAGAAACATTTTAGGACCAGAGTGACTTGTGGACAAGCTCTGTAATGAAATGAATCTACTGCTGTTGCTCTGTGTTATCTTTCTGGGGAAATGAGCAGATTGAGACTATACTCTAATGTGAGTACCTTAGGGGAGCCATAAGCGGCCCAAGACCCTGTGAAATATCCCTCTAAATAGATGCATATTCTTGGTGTCAATCATTTGTAGATGAGATAGATATTCCGACAAGCAAATAGAAGCTTGGAAGACTGTGGAAGCAGGTATTTCTGTCTCTCTGTGGTTTCTAGAACTTCAGGGTATGAGTAGGAAGGCATTCCTGAGTGTGGGTAGAGGTGACCTCTGCCACACAGAAGAAGACTGTGCTAAATGACAAAGAGACTCCCCACCACCCAAAGCTGATAGAAGTAAACTTTACATTGTGAGAAAAATTATCCTGTGTTAGTGACTCTATTTTCTCACTCAAACCTCCTCCCTTTCTTTAGTCTCCACATCTTTAAAATAGTATCATCATTTTTAATTGTTCAAGTCTGTTCTCATTTTGCATGGAGGATTAAGAAGAGGGTTTCAGGGACACTTCGTTTCCCATGTGCTCTGGGTTTGGGAATATCATTATGGAGTTGTCCTCCTGCTCAGGAACATGTGATTGGATCTAAGTTCCTGACAGCATAAGCGTACCCTCTGGGGCTGTGGGGCTGGGGACATGGCTTAAAGGAGGGCTGAGCACTGAGGGGGAAGCAAGGAGGAGGTTCGTTTGAAGGACAAGAGACATTTAGGATTAGAAACTTAGCCTTGACAAAGGACACTTAATTATCCGTTGCACCCTCCTCATTTTATAGAAAGCTTAACTGTCTTATTGAAGGGAAAATCATAAATTGGCTGCAGGTTTTGAATTAGACTTTGCTCTGTATCATATGGTATCTAGACCTGTATTCTTTCCACATACTTTAATGCCAAGGAATAGAGAAAAAAGAACAGAGAAAAATAGTATGGGAATTTCCACAAGAGAGCTAAAAAGGTGGATATATAAAGGAACTATTAGAAAACCAGGCTAAGCTCCATTTATAATTCAGCAAAGTCCAAGAAAGGAAATTCTTCTTGGCAGTCTTTGAAGGTAAATTACACAATGTGTATCACTTGTTCATCACTATTCTTAGCTTCCAAGTGTTGGAGAGTGCCATAAATTAAACTCACTAAAAAATGAAAGTCATCAACCAGAAAAAAGTACAGGATTTTTCCTAAGAGACAGGCTAGGCAGACCCATAGAGATTCTCATCACGCTACCCCAGGTCCTTAGGGTGCCAGAATTACTAGACAGTAGCACCTAGAAATGCACAGTGGCTTGGGTGGCCCTCCTGCTCTGTGGCTCTGTGGGGTGGGGGTAATCACCTCTGGTCTCATTCTCATGCCATTCCTGCTATCCCTTGCTCATCCCTTGGCCATCACAGATCAGGGTGTCTGCTCTATAGGTGCATTCTCTGGGGTGGTGCCTCTCCTGGTATGTATGTCTGTGTGTATGCATGCATGCATGCTTTATGTGCGGGCGTGCTTTACTCCACAACCTGAACTTTAAAAAAGAGGCTAGGCAATGGGAGTGAGTGGGGGCTGGGGGAAAGGGGAGGGTGCTGAAGTATCTGAGGCTGGGAGTCAATGATGGGGCTGAAGGGGGTCAGACAGAATTTAATTTACATTTCATGAAGAACAGGGATTTTTCCCACAGAAATTTCTTGGATTTTTGTGTCTTGCCTGTTGTGTGTGATTTATACATCTCTCTGATGGCTGCATTTCCCTTCAAAATAAAAAGGGTCTATGTGCTTGTTTGTGAAAAGTAGCTGTGTCTAGTGAATCAGCATTCTTTCTGCAGCCGCCTGTTGTGTGTGATTTATACATCTCTCTGATGGCTGCATTTCCCTTCAAAATAAAAAGGGCCTATGTGCTTGTTTGTGAAAAGTAGCTGTGTCTAGTGAATCAGCATTCTTTCTGCAGCCAGATGTGGAAGGAAGGTGCTATGGTTTGAATGTGTACCCCAAAAGTTTGTGTGTTGGAACTTAGTTCCCAGTGCAACAGTGTTGGAGGTGGAGCCTAATAAGATGTGACTGGGTCATGAGGTGGAACCCTCATGAATAGATCATTGTCCTTGTCGTGGGGTGGGTTAGTTATCTCCACAGTGGGTTGTTATAAAGTGAGTCCAGCCCTGGTGCCTCTCTCTGTCTCTCATGTTCTCTTCTGCCTTCATCTTCTGCCATGGAATGATTCTTGCGATGGCAGAAGTCCGTGCTCTTAGACTTCCCAGCCTCCAAAATCAGGAGCCAAATTAAATTCTGTTCTTTATAAATTGCCCAGCCTGTGGTATTCTGTTATAGCAGCAGAAAATGTACTAAGACAGAAGGAAAACTACAGGAGGAGGGCTGAGGTGATGTGCTTTATGGCTTTGAAGTTAGGACACCTGACTTTAAATCTCTGATCCACCTACCAATTCTGGAACTTTGGGCAAGTTACTCTTTTTGCCTCAATATTCACATCTGCAGGATCTGAATAATAATAATTATTATTATTTAGTATATAGGCTGCTGTCGAGATTAGATGAGACATAGCATGCAAAATGATTAGAGAAGCTCTGGTGCACAGTAGATATTCCATAGATGTTAACTTTAATTATTGTTGCCTGAAGCTAGATAGGAGAGAGGGTCAGACCTTTGGAACAGAAGACAGAGTCCAAAGAATCTGGTTATCCAGAGGTGGACACAGAATTGGAACAGAGCCCAGAAGTAACTGAGTACTTACCTCTGCCCTCCAACCATCCATCTCTATCCACCACCCTCTCAGGCCCAGCCTCTCTACAAAGCAGGTATCAATAGAGGTATCAATGTGTTTTCTCTCATTATAAGTTACTTCTGAGAATGCTGAGAATTGCAGGTGAGAAAATGTTTCCTAATTCCTGGCAAGAACCTGCCCATGAATGAAGATGTCTATGGAAATGGAATCTGTTTTATTTTTTATTTTTGGGTAGAGATATCTGACCATATCTCTTCAGTGAGGACAGGCATTCCCCTTTCGAACAGGGAGAAGGTTAAAATGTTACCCTGTGCCCTTCCCTCCTTCCCCTGCATCTTGTGCCCTAGTACAAATCCATGTTCCTGCAGGTGTCTTAAAAAGAATCAGGGCTTATTCATGATTGAGGAGAGGAGAGGAATTCTCAACACTTCTTTTTCTTTTTTTTTGTCTTTTTCGTGACCAGTAAGGGGATCGCAACCCTTGGTGTGGCGTCGCCCACACCGCGCTCAGCCAGTGAGCAGCACCAGCCAGTCCTATATAGGATCCAAACCCGCGGTGGGAGCGTCACTGCACTCCCAGCGCCGCACTCTCCTGAGTGTGGATCGCAACCCTTGGTGTGGCGTCGCCCACACCGCGCTCAGCCAGTGAGCAGCACCAGCCACTCCTATATAGGATCCAAACCCGCGGTGGGAGCGTCACTGCACTCCCAGCGCCGCACTCTCCTGAGTGTGCCACAGGGCCAGCCCTCTCAACACTTCTTTAAAATGTATTTAAAATTTAAGAAAGGTAAGTTAGGCCTGCTTATTACAAGGAAAATCAAATTCTTTTATGATAACTTGAAGATTTCACCATAATTGGATTTTTAAATCATCCTTTAAAAAAACTACTCCATTTAAAATTTTGAGTTTAGCAAATATAGAGTTTGGGAATAAGCTATGCCTTAGTATTTTAATAAATAATGAGAACTAGTCAGGTTAGCATAAATTTATTTGATGCAATCCTTGACCGTGGTTGACTCTGTTGAATTAGGACTGTGTAGTCACCACTAATATCAATCCCGTTGTAGTTTTCATTAGTTTTAATTCTCCTAAAAACAAGTTTTAATTTTCCGGCCCATAAAAATAACTTACTTCTCTGAACTATCACAATACTTAGGCTCATTAATTCAATTAGAAATCATGTGTGGTTCTTCAGTTCTATGTTAAGTGCAAAGAGTTGTAGATCACCTCCACCATCGTCCCATGTCACCATCTCTCTTCACTGTCGTTATGTTATTGTTCCTCTAGTTATATAGAAGCTTTTATGCCCCCAGACACCTCTTACTTTGCTCCTCTCTGTGTCTCATTCTTACACTCCACAGCTATCAATATATCTCTGCATCTTGACATCTACCTCCGCTCATTTTCATTGCTTAGGCTTTTTCTTTAGATGGTCACACCTCGGTTTTGCAGAGAATACCTTTGTCTGTAATAATCACTGGTGGCCTAATGTCAAAGCTAGTGGAGTGCTGTTTGACCTTTTAGATGGCAAACTTTATAAGTGCGTCTCTGAAGATAAGAGTGGTTTCCAAATCTCTCTGGATCCTCCATATTATTTAGTGAAATACTTTGCATGTAAAATATGTTTAAAAAGTGATGTGGAATGAGACACACCTAACCCTCAGTCTTTATCCACCTTTATTTTCATAAATATCCACCTATGGCCTCCATTGAGTCCAACAGGAAAATAGGACAAAATTAAGACTTCTAATTATATCATTTCTCATTAATATCAGTTCTCCTCTGTGACAAGGGAGGCTTTCTAGGCAGAATGAGGCCTATTAAAATACTAAAGCATGTGATATAATCATAATCAGCAGGGTAGTAGTAATAGCAGTTGTAGAAGTAACTGCCACTTTTGAATTCCAGCACGTGTGTGGCGCTTTGCTTGGTGTTTTACAGGCAGTAACTCATTTTATGTTGAAAGATTAGCAGAACTATAATCATCATTTTGCTGACGATGAAAGTGTAGCTTAGGAAATACACATTGCCTGCTTAAGTTCGCACAGCTAGCCCACGGAGAAGCAGGGATGCCACCTTAAGTCTCTGTGACTCCAAAACTGTCCTTTTAAACTCACATTCTGGAATGCCTCCCATTTGTTTCAGTCAGCGCTCTCTTTTCTCTCAATCTTCTGCTTCTCTGATGTCAGCTCTAGCTTTTCTTGACTGGAGGTGTAATCAGGGCTGTATCATCATTACTTTCATCAATTGTTGTTGGCTTTTGAATAACCCTTTCTTAAAAATCCCTGTCCTCTTAAAAATCCTGGTCTGCTTAAAAATCAAGCTTTTAGAAAAGAATTAAAAGATTTTTCTTAAAAATCAAGCTCTCTGAACTGCTGTAGTTCTTTGAATAAACACCACAAATTTCATGGAAAACTTGCTATCACGACCTTACTTTGACTGCTTTGTATTGTGTGAAAATTGTGGTTTCTTTATTCTGTCACAAAATCCATCATTCATCTGTCTCTTAAACTCCTTGAAATAGTGATCTCTGTTTTGTCTATCCTACTCCTTTGCAAGATTATTATTAAATAGTTTCAGCCCTCACCATTATATTATTATTTTAATTCAGTGTCACCAATGGATTCCATTTCTGTAGCATTTGGCAATGTGGGCACTCTTCCCTTTTTTGAAATTTCTTTTCCCATTTTTTCCAGAATACCATGATTTTCTACTGATTCTTTCAGCTATTTTTTCTTAGACTCTCACCTTTTTTTCTTAGACTCTGTCATTTTTACATCTCTTTTGCCTACCCGTTAATAGTTGGAATAGTCCCAAGGTTCTGTCGCTGGTTCTCTCTCTCATTTTATCTCTTTTTTTTTCTCAGCATGCACTCCCCCCTTATTTACTCATGCACCTTCAAGTGGTTATTGCATCACTAAGGAGCCAATCCAGTCTGTGTTAGGTGATGCCCTCCTATATATGCCTATTAAACCTTGGAAACCCTGATCAGAGGATTGCTCTGTTCTCTTAAAAAACACCCTGATTAAAGTTAGTGATACTTTTCTATTCACAGCAATTTAACCCTGTGTTTGATAATTAGTAGGTGTTGAATTAATGTCAAATTAACGAAATCCACTTATGTCTCATTTTATTTCCCTTGTCTCTAAGTATCTATCTATAGACAATAATAATCTCAATAATGCATTTATTCTCATTTTCAAGTACTTTCAGGCCTGACCTTCATCCCTGAAGCAAAAGTCTGTTAGAGCTTCCAAGTTCAAAATAATATTTATCTCTCTCTTACCCTCTTCACATCTTAGCAACTCCCTCTCCCTCTGGGGCCATCAGACTCTCCAAGACCTTTAGTTCCAAACCCGTGTGGATTGCTGGCCCCTGGTCTCAGTCCCACTTGATCTCATTTCCCATAGAGCTATGCTCTGAAATGATTTATCTCTCAGAATTAATATCCGGTATTAGTGGAAATAACACTATACGTCCCTGGGAATCTCCCTTGCTACAAGCGATTCTGAAAACCAAGAGTTTGCCACACCTTGGCCTGAGTCTCTCCTCAGTGCTTCATAAACATCTGCCATCCACTTTCCTGATGTTTAATCTCCTTCCCAAGTTTATTGTGCCAGACGCTGTACCAAGCACATGGAATACAGAGATGAATAAAACATATCGTACTCTCAAAGAGTTCGTCGGTTGGACAGACATGCAGAAAAACTGAGAAACTGCCCTGGGGACCTGAACAAAAGATCAAGATCTTATGGCACATAAACGTACAAATTATTACTTACATATTCATACTCTGAGACTGCAAGGTCCTCAGAGCAGTCTACGTCATCTTTGCGTTGCTGTTATCTTGCAAAATTATGGATCCAAGACAGACACTACATATTTATGGAATTAATGAATGAGTGAATGCATGAAGGTGGAATGGCTGGCTGCAGCAGGCCTGGGGAGCAGATATCTGGGCAGTCTCTGGCTTCCGGGATTCCTCTTGGCCCCTGTCCAGGGAGATCCTGGAGCCTCAGCGTGGGGAATGTGAGAAGAGTCACCCTCAAGCCACGTTGTGAAAGTGACTGTTCTGCACGCATGGGCAGTGCCTCACTCCTGGGAAGACACCAGGCCCAGAAGGGCTCCAGTGCCAGCTCCTCAGCCTCAGCCTTGTCACTCATCAGTGATGGCTCCTGCCCCTACTGACCAGCTGAGTGCTTGGCAAAGAAGGCTGGGGGGGGGG
>NW_007728164.1:174203-203844 GCF_000696425.1 Galeopterus variegatus | reverse complement strand
AGACACCAGGCCCAGAAGGGCTCCAGTGCCAGCTCCTCAGCCTCAGCCTTGTCACTCATCAGTGATGGCTCCTGCCCCTACTGACCAGCTGAGTGCTTGGCAAAGAAGGCGGGGGGGGGGGAGGGGCAGAAGTGTGTGGAGGGAGGGCAAAAGAAGACAGGGAAAGGGGGGATAAGGAAGAAGTCACTTGGGGGTGGGGGAAGCCACTGTGAGGGATTCTTCAACCTGCAGCTGATCTTGGCCCAGGCTTATCTTTATGTGGCTTGTCAGTGACTTCCTCTTCTGACCTCTCTTGGTCTGGTGAGTATGTGACAAGAAGCAGGCCATGGGGCTGTGAGTGTCCTAGCTAGTGGAGGAGAGCAATGAGAAGAACTGCACTGTGAGCAGGGGCGTAGAAGAAGAAGAGAAGGAAGAAACCAACAGCAGTCCTAGGAGTTGCACTGCTCAGGTTCGGGCCTTCTGTCTCTTTCCTGCTAATCCTCCTCCAATAAGTGTTCTCAAAGATGACAAGTTCCCATCTGACATGAAGGAGAATGATTGATCCACCAAAGGAAGGTTCTGAACATATGGCCAGCTACGCTTCCAAGTGCATGGGAAGCCTCACATTGGGTTGATTTTAGAGTCCCTGAAGGAAGATAGTCAGTATCATTTATTGGGGAAAAATGCAAGAGAGAGAGCTTGTATTGCACTCAATTTCACTTCATATCCATTTCCAAATTCCATTTATAGATCTTGTTCACAGAGTAGCCTGTTTTGGAATGAGGATTTAAAAGACAGGATAAAGGACATGCAAGGGTACTTCAAAGAGTTCATGGAAAGATTCATATTATCTTTTCATGCTTTTTTCCTGAACTTTCTGAAGTACCCTCATATCTGCTTGACATTTGTGCTGATGGCTTTTAAAGTTTCTCCTTAGGTTTACTGAGTTCTTCTTGAAAATGTCCTGCCAGCAGAACCAGCAGCAGTGCCAGATCCCCTCCCAAGTGCAACCCCGAGTGCCTTCCAAAGTGTCCCCTTAAGTGCCCTCTGGTCTCTTCCTGCTGCAGTGCCAGCTCTGTTGGCTGCTGCTGACCTGAGCCATGAGGACCTCAGACAAACAGCAGTGGAGGAACCAAACTGCAGAAGACGTGCCCAGCCTGCTGCTCCTCCTCCCTCCTATCCCTGTCTCCATGTCCTGGACTCTGAGATGCTGACATCGATATGTGGAATATTCTGAATTTCCCCCCCAGATGGTCAGCTCCGTTCTTTTATGTTACAAATAATAAAGTCTTCCCTACTGAGCCACATCAGCCTCTTGCTTGTTTTTGTCAGCAGCATCCTCACAGGTAAGTGTTAGCAACTTGGGGCTCTCTCTGCACTGGCTGGGAGCAGAATCCTGGCTCAAGAGTGCGTGTCAGGTGTCCAGGCTCCCTGCACAGGATGTAGATAAAAAGCCCTCCATTGACCCCTCCCTCATGCAGAGAGGGTGAGTATAGCTTTCTAGTTGCCAGTGGGGGATATTGTCCTCTTCTGGGTACAGGCGAATTTTATCTGATTTTATACTTGTTACTCTACTATACTTTTCTTATTATAACAGCTATGTTAGTATTTTCAGAAGATGATATGAAATTAAAACTTAAAAACTGCTAGCACTCTTCACAGTAGTAAATCTAGAAACAAGTCAAATGGCTATTAAATGGAAGGTAGATTATTCATTATTAGATATTCACTCAATTTACTGTGATTCAGCATTCAAAATGAATGAACTGAATCAACACAAAACCATATAAGAGTAAGTGAAAAAATTAATTCCCAAGAGATCATGTAAAGCATAATAGCCTATTCATACATTTAAAAACAGCAAACCATATCCTTTTTGGGTTGGTGTATAACCAAATAAAACTATATGAAATGAGAAAACAAGCTATAGATGAAAATTTGTTTTAAAATAATAAGTCCTTTGTGCAGGGAGGATCAGGGAAGGGATGGGTGGGCTAGGCCCTGTGGTTAGAGCAGGTTGTTGTCAAGATCCTAGCTTACATTCTGGTGGGCTGCTGTGTTTTATATTTTTAAAATTTTCAAATAAACGAATGAACAGGTGGGCAAATCAACTCACTAAATAATTAAGTGCATTGTGCATGGAGCAGGGATGATAGTGTTTCATGGTCCATGAATTCTTGATTTCTCTAATTCTCTATATCTAAGGCCCTCTTTCTTCAATAGAGCAGGTTGTTGTCAAGATCCTAGCTTACATTCTGGTGGGCTGCTGTGTTTTATATTTTGAAAATTTTCAAATGAACGAATGAACAGGTGGGCAAATCAACTCACTAAATAATTAAGTGCATTGTGCATGGAGCAGGGATGATAGTGTTTCATGGTCCATGAATTCTGATTTCTCTAATTCTCTATATCTAAGGCCCTCTTTCTTCACAAAGTGTGTTATATGCATTAACTTATATAACATTCGCAATTAATTCTCAAAACTCTTTAAAATACATTATCGTGATTCCCCCACTAATTTTATAAATAAAAAAATTGAGATTTAAAAGTTAAATAATTTGCCCAATTTCACATGGTAAGAGCCAGACGAGGTCCCTGTCAGTATCAGAGCCTTTCACAGCCTGCTCTCTTTTTATTTATTTGTTTTATTTATTTATTTTTTATTTCAATTTGTCAATATATAATGTCGTTGATTTTCGTGTCCCTTTACCAATTCCTCCTTACAGCCTGCTCTCCTGTCCTCTCGCTCTGCTCACCCTCCGGGGCGGTCTCTCCTGCTCCAGGCGTCAGTTCACATAATCATGCTGGTGGCCCAGGAACCCCTTCTCAGAGAGGTCTCAGTGACCATCGAATCTAAAATAGTTCACTCTCAATCACTCCACTGTTTTGTTTTCTTTATTTCTTAATCACCAACAAATGGTTTCTTATTTATTTACTTCTCTTTAGTTCATTTCTCTTGAATTTTTCTGCTTTTCTCCATCTTCACTGTTACTACATGAGTCCGAGTCATGTCTTCCCTAGAATATTGTCACAGCTTCTTCAGCAGTCTTCCTGTGTCTAGTCCTGCACTGCTTCAATCTGTTCTCTACACTGCAAAACCCATAATCTCTCCAAAACGCAAATTTGAACTCATCAGTCCCAGGCTTTACATCCTCTACTGTTCCATTGTCAGGATGTCTGGGTGTTCCTTGTGGGTGACACATCACTGATCCTGGGGGGATATTTGGGCTTCAGTATTCTTCCAACCCACCATATTCCTCATGAAAGAATCAGAGAGGCACTGGGATCCCTACTGACCACAACTCAGTCCACTCCTGTGCCATGTTCTACATTCTTGCTCAGAGATTTAAGGGTCCCACTGGACATAACTATGAGAATATCTGAAGAGGACAACCGCCAGAGACACAGCTTGTGTTTGACCAGCTTCCTTATCAAGATGCCCCAGGAGGGGAGGAACGGAACCCCTGCAGGAGCAGCATAGGATAGCACCCTGCAGCCCTGAGCAAACACAAACTCCTTGACTCATGGTGAGAGCGCTCCCTCCTCCCCCACTGGGGCAACGCTGCTTAGGGATTTCCAAAAAGAAAAAAGTTAACCCTAGGCTCCTCCCACAGAAGAAAAGAATTTCATTTGCATTGCAAGGGAGTTACAAAGTGGTATAAAATGATGACCACCAGGATGGCTGTGATTCTGGCTGGTCATGCCTCCTCAGTGCAGGGCTACTTCTCAGGCTCTGCCTAAGCTATGGGGCTTCTTTCTGTGTGGTGAATTCTGCCTTCACAGGTGTGCTTTGGCCAAGGAGAAGCTGAAACTTTACTAAACCAAAAGATGCTCAGGCCACTGTTTAGGACATTCTACATACTGTCTTTATGTAAAATGGCTATTTCCACTTTCCTAGGTTGTTTTAAGTTTTATTATGTCATTGAAAATGGTTTTCCATTGGTGAAACATATGAATTAGAGACTTACCTTTTATCTCAATAAAATTCTGGTTGTGTGATCTTGAAATAAGATATTAACCTCTCTATGTTACAAATAGTTGCTCCAGTTGTAGGGCTGTTGTGAGGATTAAATGAGTTTAGGTGCATAAATGATTTAGGACAGCTGAGTCGTTTTCTTTTGACACCAAATACATGACCATTTTCCACACCAATTCTGCAATACTTTGACACCAACTGGGTGTCCAACAATTCAATTCAATTCTGACACTAACTCCCAGAGTTAGCACAGACCCCACAGGTTGAGGGCACAGTCCCATAAGACTGCCTCCACTTCAGATGCCAGCTACAAATGGGTTTCCAGGTTGCCCACAGTTCTGCCTGGATGCCTACAAATTCAGGGGTTCCCATGAGCTCCTCCTCAGATTCAATAATTCTCTAGAGTGACTCACAGAACTCAGGAAGTGCTTTACATATGATGGCCAGTTTATTGTAAAAGATACAACTCAGTAACAGCCAAATGGAAGAAATGCAGAAGGCAGTGTATGGAGAGGGTGGTGAGGCACAGAGCTTCTAAGTCCTCTCCAGGCACACCACTGTCCCGACCAGTTAGTATATTCACCAGCCCAGAAGCTTACAGAACCCTGTCCTTTAGGAGTCTCTGCGGAGATTTCATTGCATAGGCACGGCTGATTAAATCATTCACCAGCTGAAAGTCTGGACCCTCTAATCATATGCTTGGTCTTGCTGGTGAGCAGCCTTCAATCTCGAAGCTGTCTGGGGCCTCATTATAAGTCGACTCATTAGCATAAATTCAGGAATGGTCTAAGGGGGTTTGTTATGAATAAGAAAAGATACTCCATCACTGAGGAAATTCCAAGGGCTTTAGAAACTCTGTACCAGGAAACAGAGGCAAGCACCTCATATACATGTTTTGGGATGCCACAATAGCACAGTAACCTTAGCCAATTTAACTCAAAGCCCTCACGGATTTACTTATTCCACAGAATGCGGTTCTTTTGCCATCACCATCATGATCATGCTTATCTTCATCATTAACAAGAACACCGTCACTGTGATCACAGATGCACCCATCCACGGCCTTGGGCTAACCCTCCTTTGAGCTAACCTTCCCTAACTAACCCAGCCCTCTTTATTCGCTTCCTCTCTACATATCTGAAATCCTTGCTATAAGTTCCACATTTCTGACACTCAACTGGACACTGCTTTATGTTCTAATAAAGTTTTTGTTTTTATAATTTTCACAAAATGGTGGTTTTCTTATATGCGTCTTTCCCAATTCCTTGTAAAATTGTCTTTCACCTCTCAACTATTTATCACCTTATCAAGCCCATTCATTAATAGAGAGATTAAATCATGACTTTTGCTCTCACCTCTTCTCTGACATCAGTGTCTCCGAGGTCACTATTAATGTCCAAACAGCCAAATGGATTGGGTTCATTGGAGCATTCGACAATCTGATCATATTCTCCTTAAAATCTTCTCTTTCTTTGAATGATAACTCACTTCCTTTTCTTCTCTTAGGCTGACACTGGCCATTCTATCTGGTGGCCATTCCCTTTCCTCATCTGCTGTCCATCTCTGAAAGCCTAGAGTCACCTTTGATCCTGACCACTTGCTCATGGCATCCACTGGGTCCCTACACTCAGCTCCAGTCTGAGTTTTATGCCCTCCCACAGCTCCCATAGCACCCAGGGCTAACAGAACAGAAACATCACATGTGTACTTATCTGTCTTCCACACTGCCTTGTGAATCCTTCAAGAAAGGGGTACTTATCCTTGTATTTTGAGTACTTAGTACAGTGCCTGTTCCAAGAGATAACAAATAAACTATCTGCCTAATTAAGTCCTTTTGTCTCTAATTTCAGATGAACCAATAAGGCAAGAACATGAACTTTCACATACCTGAGCATTCTCTACCCTCATTCCCTGCTTTAAAGCAAAGTTCAGTGGAACCTCCTGTGCATTTGTCACTTACCTACCTCCCGCCCCTTCCAAGCTCCCATAGTCTCTCATAGACCTGACTCCACAATGATCCCACAACGCCTCAGGCTGTCTCCTGCCCGCGCTTCACTGCCCCTTGTATCTTCTTCCCTCATCAGTGACCTGAGCTTCAGCCCCTTCCCGGGCCTACTTATGCATCCCATACTCCATCTGAACATTATTCTGTTAGGCTTGTGCTCTCAGTTAATATAATGATCTAAAGGCATTGACAGATGATGACATCCAAGGATCGTGTCACATTTGACCTAGTCTGTGCCCTCCTTCAAGGCACTTATGAAGCCCAAAGAATAGTATCCTGAGACACAAGCCTCTGCACAAGGATATAAAAAGCAAGCAATCATTCATTCTTCTATTCAGTCAACCATTAACCCATTTATTTTTCAAGGCTCCCATTTTGTTTATGGTATTCTTAGGGGTATGGAGATGAATAAAATCTAGTATAGATTCTGTCCTCAAGCGGCTTTCCATTTGGAAGAGCAGAAAGATACACAAATCAACACAACATTGTCCTGACATAAGAGCTATGAGGAGCTCCTGCCTGGGTCATGGTGCCCTCTTATATCACACAGTAGAATGTTTTACAGTGCATTGTGTACATATATGTCCTCAAGGCAACTTGGTTCATCTTTATGACAAGAGCATATTGCAAAACCCAGACCCAAGGCAGACACTACATATTTATGGAATTAATGAATGAGTGAATGCATGAAGGTGGAACGGCTGGCTACAGCAGGCCTGGGGAGCAGATATCTGGGCAGTCTCTGGCTTCCGGGATTCCTCTTGGCCCCTGTCCGGGGAGATTCTGGAACCACAGTGTGGGGAATGTGAGAAGAGTCACCCTCAACCCACGTTGTGAAAGTGACTGTTCTGCACGCATGGGCGGTGCCTCACTCCTGGGAAGACACTGGGCCCAGAAGGGCTCCAGTGCCAGCTCCTCAGCCTCAGCCTTGTCACTCATCAGTGATGGCTCCTGCCCCCACTGACCAGCTGAGTGCTTGGCAAAGAAGGCTCCAGGGGGGAGCAGAACTGTGTGGAGAGAGGAACAGAGAAGGGAAAAAAGGAGGAGTCATGGGGGGCAGGTGTGTGTGAAAGACGTTACAAATGCAGAGGTCTTGGTTTTCAGTATCCTCACCTTCTCATGTATCCACTGGAAAATGAATGTTCTTGGATAAGTCATACTCCCACCAGACAGCCTTGAGATTAGGGGTCAGAAAATAAGTGTGTCTTTTGGGGACAAGAAGGCTTATGAAGGGTTGACTTTAGAGCCCACATGAAGAGAAAGTCAGAATACCTCAGTAGAAGCAAAGCAAACTGAAGAGAGAGAGCAATTATTTAGGTTTATTTTCCTCCAAATCAGTTTTCAAATCCTTTGTAGAAGCTGGTTCATGAACCAACTAGTTGTAGGAGATAGGTTTCTATGAAATCCAGGAGAAAGAAAATAACGAGAATCAATCCTTGATATTGTGCACTGATTGCTTTTTTTGTTTCTCAGGTTGATTGAACTTTTCCCAACATGTTCAGCCAGCAAAAGCAGCAGCAGTGTCAGCCCCTTTCCAAATTCCCCGCCCCCCGATGCCCTGCTCTTAAATGTCATCCCTGGTGCCCTCCAAAGTGCCCACCTCCAGGCTCTTCCTGCTGTGGCTCCAGCTCTGGGGGCTGCTGCAGCTCCGGCGTTGGTAGCTGCTGCCTGAGCCCCCACAGGCCCATCTCTTCCATCTCATGTGCACCAGAGCCTGACTGCTATGTGAGTGAGCCCCATGGGGGTTGGGGGGCTCCCTCTGCTGCCACGGCTCTGGGGGTTGCTGTTGACTTGGGCCCTTTCTACAGAGAAGCTGCAATGGGAGGACCCGAGTAAACATAGACCTGCCCCTCTGAACTTTCCCTCCTCTCACATTCTTCTGTCTGAGAGTTTGAGATGCTAAAAGGAACTTTTCTCAGAGAGCTCATCCCTGTGTTCCACACAAACTCCCTGTCCCCCTAACCCTATGCCCCTGCAAACCCCTCTGTGGAACCATCAGGCCCTAAACCACACCAAAAAAACAAACTACGTTTCTTTCTCCACTGCTCCATGCTCCTTGCTCTAGATCCTCATGGACACACCCCCTCCTCTACACCCCTTCCCCTCTGCACTGATCAGTGTTCCTCCAGGAAATGCGGTCCAATTCGCTTGCTGAACATCCCCAGGGAGCAAAACAGTGACCTCACTGTTTACTCTGGTAAATGGACCTTCACTCCTTCTGTCAGTCCCAGGGTTGGGGACTAGAAACGCCACATGTATACAGGGGTAGCAACTCCTATGCTTACTAGGATTTATTTTAATTTAAAAAATGTTGTCATACTTACCACACTTTATTTTTATAGCATTCTTTGATAAGTAAGCAAGAAAAATAAAACCAACAGAATTGAAAGATGAAGAAATAGCGACTCAGAGAGGCCACCTGGAGAGTGCACATGAGAGCTGAGACCTTAGCGTGCAGCTCCAGTCTTACTTGTTCAGTTACAACTAATGTCACATGATCAGCCTATATGATTTCATACTCCAAGTAATTTTGGCTCATTGTAAACTCTTTCAGACATGATTATTTTTTCATTAGATGAGCATCATGATGTAATAAAAATGGCTATAATGTTAAGTGATAATAATATAATGATGATAATAATGATAATTACCTTTATTGAGGGCCTATTTCATGGCTTGACTCTTCACATACCTTTTATTCAGCCTTTGCAACAACATATGAGACAGGCATTGTTTATCTTTTACATATGATGACACTAATCACGGCTCAGAGAATGCAAGCAACTTGCTCTGCCACACAGCTGGCTGGAGGGACAGCCACAGGGCAAGCCTGCCATCTCCCTGGGGCACCCGGTCTCCTACCTGCAGTTTTTACACCATGAGATCAGATAAGATAGTGTTGGCTAAGTCTGATGGTGCCTAGCGCTAGTGTAAGGTCAGTGATCCGTTTCCTGAGTCAAGTCAAATAGTGTCCACCCCAGACTCCCAGCCTCCACTCTAGCTCCCCCACACCACCTCGTCCAGAGCACCCAAGTCAGATCATGTCACATCTACTTAAATAGTTGCCATTGACCGAAGGATGCAGATGTGGGTTCTCAAAGCCTTGTGTGAGCTGTCCCCTTCCCCAACCCTGGCTGCTTTCAGTTCTGTGAAGCTGCCACAATCCCTCCCGTCTCACACACTGTTGCTTGAATATGTCATCACACTCCTTTGCTTCTTCTTGTCCTTTAGATCTCAGCGTCAAACTCACTTATTCAAGGAAGCCCTTCCCAGTTTCCTTGGCCGCTTTAGCTCTCCTCCATTCTGTGCACCCAGTGCTGTGGAGCTTTCACTGCCCTGTGGACCTCTCTTGCAAAACAGTAGTCAGACTTGTCATTGGCTATTTATTTGTGTGACTCTGATTAATGAATGTCTCCTCAACCCCAAACTCATTAAGCACCAGAGCTACAGTTGTTTGTTTGTGTATCTTACCACTGTATCCACAGGTCATAGCACAATGATTTTTACACAGTAAATGCTGAATAAATATTTGCTAAATGATTAAGCACATTCATGGATGAATCAATGGATCAGTATCATTACTATTATCACCATCACCCTTTCAATCTGTATTAGTCTTGAAATATCTTTCTTAACTGTTGCAGCACCCATGGGACATACATATACTAAAAATTCTTGTAGTCTATCTGAAATTCAAATTCACCTGAGTGTCCTGTATTTTCATTTGCTAAATCTGGAAACCCAACCCCAGGTACTAGCCTTTTTGTGTTGTGGCCACCCAACTTCCTAATTGGAGGCCCACAGTTCCATCCTCTTACTGATGTATGTGTGGCTTTTCTACAGCGTGGAAGATAAAGTCTTCAGAAGGTAGAACCTCCTGATTCTCCTTCTTTTAAGTGCTTCCTTTTTATGCTCCTACTGGTTTCTTATATCTCTCAAAGACCTTGTCACACTGCAGTACAATTGCCTGTTTATCTTTGTGTGTTTCTTATTAGACTTGAGGGCAGAAGCTGTGAGTAGGTGCTCAGAGAGCACTTGTTGAGTGAATGGATGATGATTATTCTTAAGCCAATTCTAGGAACCTGATAGGTGATCTGTAAATACTTCTTGAGTGGACTGTATTTAATAAGGTCCACTTCATGAACTAAATTCTTATCCATCTAGCATAGAGTGTGTGAGATAATGACTATTAGCAGGGAAGATCTGATTATAAAATAAGTAATTATCACTAAGAGGAATAAACAGTTTCCTTGGATTACAAGTTGGCTTCCAGTGAACGTGTCAGTCTGGGTGATTTGTATCCCCAGGACATTTGAGGAAGATGCCCAACTTAAGTTCAAGCAGGGACCAATCCATCCCCATGGATATTGTAGAGGCTGTCATGTACGGCAGAGAGAATGGAGCTCAAGGAGTTTGTGACTCTGTGTTTCATGAATTTGATTTATGTTTCACTTATGTATCTATGCATGTGTATATGTCTATCTATATGAGTAGTCTTCAAAAAGTTCATGGAAGGATTTCCATTATCTTTTAATTCCATTTTCCACAAACTTTTTGACTTACCCTCATATATCTATATACATTAGTGTATACCTATATCTACATCTATCTGCCTATCTACCATCTATGTGTATACATACAGTATATATGTGTTTGTGTATATTTGTACACACATCATATATGTATACACACAAATACAAACATATTTAAAATCTTTATTGAGATATAATTCACATATCATACCTTACAGTTCGTTCATTAAAAAAATGTAAAATTTAATGTTTTTAGTATCTTCACAGAGCTGTGTAATTATCACCACGATCTAATTTTAGAACATTTTTATCACCCCAAAATGAAATCCTGTGGCCATTAGAGTTACACCTCATTCCCCCAAGTCCTACTTTCTGCCTCTACAGATTTGGCTATCCTGGACATTTTATATAAACGAAATCATATAGTATGTGGTCTTTTGTGACTGTCTTCTTTGACTTAATGTTTTCAAGGATCAACAATGTTGTAGCATGTATCAGACTGTCATTCCTTTTTATGGTCAATAATATTCCATTGTATGGGCACACCACATTGTGCTTATCTATTTATCAGCTGATGGATGCTTGGGTTGTTTCCTTATTTTGGCTATTGTTAATAATGTTGTTATGAAACATTTATGCACAAGTTTTTGGATGAATGCACATTTTTATCTTGCTTGAGTAGGATTTTCATTTTGCTAGGAGTGGGTTTAATGGATCATATGGTAATTCTATGTCTAACTTTTTGAGAAGCTGCCAAACCATTTTCAAAAGTGGCTGAACCATGTACATTCCCAACAGCAATGTGTTGAGGGTTCCAATTTCTCCACATGCTCCCCAACACTTATTATTGTCTGTCTTTTTTTTATTACAGTTATGCTAGTGAGTGTAAAGTGGCATATCATTGTGGTTTTGATTTGCATTTCCTTAATGTCCATTGATGCTGAGCATTTTTCATGTACTTATTGACCATTTGTATGTCTTCTTTGGAGAAATGTCTATTCAGATCCATTTTCCATTTTTAAATTCCATTATCTTTTTAGTACTAATTTATAAGTGTTCTTTATATATTCTGGACACTGGTCCCTTTTGATTTTCAAATATTTTCTCCTATTCTGTGGGTCATCTTTTCACTTTTTGAATGGTATCATTTGCAACTTAAAAGTTTTTGATTTTTATGAAGTCTAAGTTTCTATTTTTTTCTCTTGTTGCTTGTGCTTTTTTGTGTCATATCTAAGAAACCATTGTCTAACTCAATTTCATGAAAATTTACGTTTGTGTTTTAATATAAGAGCTTTCTAGTTTAGTTCTTGTATTTTTATCTTAATTTCACCTATATATTCTTATGAACAGTCTATATAATCTTATTGCACAAATATCTCTTCTTTTTCTATATACATATATAATGCTGACACTATCTTCACAGCTTTATATCTGTCTTTCCATTGTTCTGCCTCAATCTTCCATCTCTATTTTTCTAACTTCATTTCTGTTTCTCTAATTTAAGTCTAATATTAGGACTAGAAATAACTTTAGAACTTATCTAGTCCAACTGAGGCCCAGATAGTTTAAGTGACTTTGCTGAAAGCCAAACAACTTCTGTCTTCTTTGTATTAATAAAAGATATTTATAATAAGTAAATTAATTTTATAGTAATAAATTAACGCTGGGATTAAGTTTAGGCAAAATATCTATTTCATGAGGTATCGAGTCCTAAACCAGAAGGTAGCCTGTCTTTGCAACCCACAGCATGCAAATAATTCAGACATAAAAAAATAATCTATACATTTCTGCTCAACTTAATAATTGAAATTCCATCTTCTTTCTAACCTCTTATGTCTACTGAAGTCTTTTCTGGTATTCTATCAAAAAAACAATTGTTTTAATTGTCCCATGGAGCTTATCACTAGACAGATTTTCATGATGTCAATCAAGAAACACATATTGGGCACTTGCCAGGAACCATAATTTCTATTAGGCACAGTCTTCTGCCATCAAGATGTTCATCATCTAGTGAAGAAACCAGACACATCAGCAAAGTAGTGCAATATGTGGGGGTCCTGTAAAAGAAGACTTTCCTGGGCCCCAAAGTGGCCTATTCTACCTCAGATGATGGTGACAGCAAAGCCATGTAAGACTGATGAAGACACTGGTGTTTGAGCTAAATATGGCAGGAATATTGGTAGATGTTTGGCATGCAGTGAAAATAGGGTTCGGTGAGGAGACGGTATTCTGAGCAGAGGAAAGAATCCTGAGAAAAGGCAGTGAATGAAGCACCAGCCTACACTGGGAGGAATTTTGAAGAGTTGAATATTACTAAACGCTTCTCAGTAACAAAAGACTGATTGGTATTTTATCATTTCTAATGAACTCTCTTTAATGTTTTCTAAATCACTGGATATTGGTAACCCAATGATGTTATACTGATAACATTCTATGAGGCTGAGGATCTGATTAAGCAAGACTCTCCCTTTGCAAACTATAATGACTGAAAATTTACTACTATTAAAATGTAGTTGATCTAGTTCCACATTAGGCTTAGAATATTACAGTTTAAGTGAAACGAATGTTGCAAGTAGTACACCTTTCAAAGCCCAAACTCTCTGTACAAGCAGGAGGACAACTTGCCTCAATTCATTTTTATCCTGCCAATAAAACATACATATATTTACATTTAACTTAACTGAGGTGACACTATCAAATTTGCAACATATTAAAGAGTTACAGTGGAGATATGTTTCTATTTTTTGTCATTACACCTATACCTGTTCTCCAATTATGCATTTCCAACTCCAGCCTCTCTCTCTCTGCATCCCTCTATATTTCTGCATCTCCATGTATATCCATTTGATGTTCTCTATCATTGTTCTTATTGTGCTTTCTCTCTTATCTTTTAATGATGCTGTTAATGCTGGCTGAAAACAGAATCAGGATGCTCTTCTGATCTGTTTGGTATTAACTTTTCTTTGTTCTCCTCGACACAGCCTTTGGGTATCCTTGTTTCTTCATTACTTAACAGCCATATGGTGAAAACCTGTCATACCATTTGTTACCTTTACTTTTGCCATAGCTGACAGATAGGTATTATGTGGTTTAGATATGCATCCAACTGAAGCTGAACTTAGGGAGGAAAGCTCAATGGTACCATCATGCTAAGGTAAAATCTTGATTTCTTCAATACTTGAAGGTAGAAGTCACAAGACACTAAGAATTTATATGAAAATATTGCAAGATACCTCAGATGGCAAATATCACCTCCATTTCACTGATGAGTTCCAGTACCTCTGGCTTTTATAGTGATGGGAGGGAGACTAAAATGGAAACAAGATTATGAAATGATACAAAGAGACAAGAGTCTTCTCAAATGTGTTGAAAACATACATCTTTGTAGCAGATTTATGTCCTAGCTTTCAGAATCAAGGCAACACTAAGACATCACTAAATTCTTTTAAAGTTTGGCAAGCCAGGGTAACAAAGGATCTTAACTCCTGAAAAGCATCTCATGTTATAATCAAACAAAGTGCAGCTCCATGTATCTCTAACTCAAGGTAACTTATCTCATTATATATTTACTTACAGAAGCCTCTATCACTGGATGATTTTGCTATGAATCCTGGTTCTGCTGTTTCCAAGAAGTAATTTATTTACAACAATTACTTCTTTGAATTTTTGTTCTCCCAGTTATAAAATAATGATCATAATATGTACCCTGCAGTGCTGTTTTGAAGATAGAGAGTTAACATATGTCAAATCCTTAGCTGAATGACAGTTATATAGTAATGAATTATCTCTAGATTATTGCATGCTTTTTAAGTTGCCACCATCTTTTTTTTTATATGAAACAGAAATTGATTGTACATTTCTGTGGAATACAGTGTTGAATATCAACACCTGTGTGCAGTATATGATGCCCAAATCAGAATAATTAGTATATACAACATTACACAATATAATCATATTTTGTAGCCCTTTACCAATTTCTCACTAACCTGCTCCCCATCCCCTTTCTCACCTCTGGTGGCCTCAGTTCTGTCCTCTCCTTTTGAAAATTCAATGAATTGTTGTGATAGTTGTACCTTCTTTTTAAAAATTTATTTGTTTATTTTTTATTTGCTCCCTCTTCTGAGTGAGGACATGCAGTATTTCTCTTTCTGTGACTGGCTTATTTCACTTAACACAATTTTCTCCAAGCTCATCTAAGTTGATGCAAATGGCAGAATTTCATTCTTTTTTATGGCAAGGTAGTACTCCACTGTGTATATATACCACCTTTTCCTTATCCAGTTGTTTGTCGATGGACATTTAGCTTGGTTCCAACTCTTGGCTATTATAGATACAGCTGCAATAAACATGGGAGTGCAGGTTATCCTTTCGACATGATGATTTCCATTCCTTTGGGTATATATGCAGCAATGGGATTGCTGGATTGTGTGGTAGTTCTATCTTTAGTTGTTTGAGGAACCTCCATATTGTCTTCCATAGTGGCTACACTGATTCACAGTCTCACCAACAGTGTAGGAGGGTTCACCTTTCTCTGCATCTTCACCAGCATTTGCTATTCTCTTTCTTTTTGATAGTAGCCAGTCTAAGTAAGGTGAGATGGTATCTCAATGTGGTTTTGATTTGCAATTCCCTGATGCTTAGTGATGTTGAACATTTTTTTCATTTATCTATTGGCCATTTGTATGTCTTCCTTTGAGAAATGTCTATTTAGCTCCTTTGCTCATTACTTAATAGGATTACTTGTCTTTCTTTCTTTCTTTCTTTCTTTCTTTCTTTCTTTCTTTCTTTCTTTCTTTTTTACTGTTGAGTTCCTTATATGTTCTAGATATTAATCCCTTGTTGGATACATAGTTTCCAAATATTTTCTCCCATTCTGTTGGTTGGTTTTTCACTGTTAATTGTTTCTTTGGCTGTGCAGAAGCTTTTTAGTTTGATATAATCCTGTTTGCTTGTTTTTCCTTTTGTTGCCTGTGCTTTTGAGGTCTTATTCATAAAGTCTTTGCCCAGTCCTTCTTCCAGAAGAGTTTCACCTATTTTCTTTTAGGAGTTTTATAGTTTCTGGTCTTATAGTTAAGCCTTTAATCCATTTTGAGTTGATTTTGGTATATGGCAAGAGGTACAAGTCTAGTTTGATTCTTCCACATGTGGATGCCAGTTTTCCCAGCACCATTTATTGAAGAGGCAGTCATTTCCCCAATGTATGTTCTTGGCCTTTATCAAAGATCAGTTGGCTGAAAGTCTGTGGGTTAATTTCTGGGTTCTCTATTCTGTTTCATTCATCTGAGTGTTTGTTTTTATGCCAGTACCATGCTGTTTTGGTTACTATAGCTTTGTAGTATAGTTTGAAGTCAGATAGTGTTATACCTCTGGCTTTATTTATTTAGTTAGTTTTGCTCAGGATTGTTTTGACTATTCAGGGTCTTTTTTTAATTCAATATGAATGTTAGGATTGCTTTTTCTATTTCTGTGAAGAACATCGTTGGTATTTGATGGGGATTGCAAAACAATCCTGTAGATTGCTTTGGGTAGTTTAGACATTTACACAATTTTGATTCTCCCAATCCAAGAGCATGGAATGTCTTTCCATCTTTCTCTATCTTATTTAATTTTTTTCAGTGGTGATTTGTAGTTCTTATTGCAGAGATCTTTCATCTTCTTGGTTAAATTGATTCCTAGGTATTTTATTTTTTTGGTGACTATTGCAAATGGGATTGCTTTCTTGATTTCTTTTCTGCTATTTTGTTACTAGGGTATAAAAATGCTACTGTTTTCTGGGTGATGATATTGTATCCTGCAACTTTACTGAAATTGTTTATTAGCTCTAAGAGGCTTTTTTTTTTTTTTGGTTTTTATTGGTTTTTGTTTTGTTTTGTTTGAGTCTTTAGGCTTTTCTATATATAGGATCATGTCATCTACAAACAGGAACAATTTAACTTTGTCTTTTCCAGTCTAGAGTCTTTTATTTCTTTCTCTTGCCTGATTGCTCTGGGTAGTACTTCCACTACTATGTTAAATAGGAGTGGTGAGAGTGGCCATCCTTGTCTTGTCTTGTTCCTGATCTTAAGGAAAAAGCTTTCAGCTTTTCCCCATTCAGGATGATATTGGTGGTAGGTTTGTCATATATGGCTTTTATTATGTTGAGATATGTTCCTTCTATACCTAATTTGCTGAGAGTCTTTATCATGAAGGGATGTCAAATTTTGTCAAATGCTTTTTCTGTGTCTATTGAGAGAATTGTATGGCTTTTGTCCTTGATTTTGGTGATACAGTGTATCACATTTATTGATTTGCGTATGTTGAACCATCCTTGCATCCAAGGGATGAATCCCACTTGATCGTGGTGTATTATTTTTTTGATGTGTTGCTGTATGCTGATTGCTAATATTTTATTGAGGATTTTTGCATCTATGTTTATCAAGGATATTGGCCTGTAGTTTTCCTTTTATGTTCTGTCTTTGTCTGGTTTTGGTATCCAAAGTGATGCTGGCCTCATAGAATGAGTTTTGGAACATGGCCTCTGTTTCAATTTTTTGGAATAGTTTGAAGAGAATTGGTATTAGTTCCTCTTTAAGGGTTTGGTAGAATTCAGCAGTAAAGCCATTCAGTCCTGGGCTTTTCTTTGTTGGGAAACTGCTGAATATTGCTTCAATCTTGTTGCTTGTTACTACTATGGTTGGGTTTCCTATGTCTTCTTGGTTCAGTCTTGGTAGTTTATATATGCCCAGAAATTTATCCATTTCCTTCAGGTTTTCAAATTTAATAGTCTGTAATGATTCTTTGTATTTCTGTGGTATTGGTTGTAATGTCTCATTTTTCATTTCCTATTTTTGTTATTTGGATCTTCTTTCTTCTTTTTTAGTTATCCTACCTAATGGTTTGTCTATTTGGTTTATTTCCCCCCCTCCCCCCCGCAAAAAAAAAGAACCTTTCTGTTTTGTAGATCTTTCATATCATTTTTGGGGGATCTTACTTCATTTGGTTCTGCTCTGATTTTAATTATTTATTTCTGTCTACTAATTTTGGGTTTAGGTTGTTCTTTTTTTTTCCTAGTTTTTGAGGTGTAGCATTATTTTGTTTATTTGAAATTTTTCTATTTTTTTGATGTAAGCATTTATTGCAACAAACTTCCCTCTTAGTACTGCTTTTGCAGTATCTCACAGGTTTTGGCATGACATGTCTTTATTTTCATTAGTTTCAAGAAATTTTTTGATTTCCTGTTTAATTTTTTCTTGGACCCATAGGTCATTCAGGAGCATGTTGTTTAATTTCCATGTATATTTATAGTTTCCAGAATTTTGCTTGTTATTGATTTCTAGTTTTAATTTGTTGTGATCTAAAAAGATACTTGAAATGATTTCAAGTTTTTAAAATTTGTTGAGACTTAATTTGTGACCTAACATGTAGTCTGTCCTGGAGAATGTTCCACGCGCTGGTGAGAAGAATGTATAAGCTGTAGTTGTTGGATGAAATGTTCTGTAGATATCTGCCAGGTCCAATTAGTC
Source organism: Galeopterus variegatus (assembly GCF_000696425.1). Lineage (NCBI taxonomy): Eukaryota > Metazoa > Chordata > Mammalia > Dermoptera > Cynocephalidae > Galeopterus > Galeopterus variegatus. The sequence continues at coordinate 185,850 of NW_007728164.1, read as the reverse complement.
TAAAGTGCTACTTAAATCCTGTGTTTCTCTATTGAATTGTTGCCTACCTGATTTGTCCAAGCCTGAGAGAAGGGTGTTCAGGTCCCCAACTATTATCATATTGGGGCTTATCTCCTTGTTTAGGTTTAATAGTGTTTGCTTTATATATCCTGGTGCTCTGATGTTGGGTGCTTTATATTTATGATTGTTAGGTCTTCTTTCTGGATAGATCCCTTTATCATTATATAGTGGCCTTCTTTGTCTCTTTGCATGGTTTTTTTGTTTAAAGTCTATTTTATCCAATATAATAATAGCTAATCCTGCTCGTTTTTGGTTTCCATTTGTATAGTGTACCTTTTTCCATCCCTTTGCTATTTGTGTGTGTCTTTACAGGTGAGATGAGTCTCTTGAAGACAGCATATAGTTGGGTCTAGCTTTTTAATCCAATTCGTGTGTGTCTTTTGAGTGGGGAACTTAATCCATTCACATTTAGGGTTGTTATTCAAAGGTATTATATTACTCCTGGCATTTTATCAATTTCCATTCAGATGTTTTAAACATCCTTTGTTCCTTTCTTCCTCTTTTATTGTTTGTCTTCAATGTTTGTTGGGATTTTTGAGGTGGTAAGATTAATTTCTTTCTTTTTCTCATTTGCATGTTTGTTCTGCCAGTGGGTTTTGTTCTTTCTTGTGTATTTGTGGAAGTGATTATTGTTTTTTAGATTCTAGGTGTAGAACTCCCTTGAGGATTTTTTGCAGGCCTGGTTGTGTGGTGGTGAACTATACAAACAGTTTTTGTTTGTCTGGGAAATACACTATTTCTCCCTCATTTCTGAAGGATAGCCTTGCTGGGTATACTATTCTTGCCTGGCAGTTTTTCTCTTTTTAGTGTTTTAAATATATCATTCCATTTTCTTCTGGTCTTTACAGTATTTGTTGAGAAGTCTGCTGTTAGTCTGATGGGTACTCCCTTATAAGTCACTTGACAGTTTTCTCTTGCTGTTTTTAAGATTCTCTCTTTGTGTTTGAGCTTTGCCAGTTTGACTATAACATATCTTGGAGAGGAAATTTTTGGATGGAATCTGTTTGGTGGTATTTGAGCTTCCTGTATCTGAAGATCTGTGTCTCTACCTATGCCTGAGAAGTTTTCCATTATTATTTAATCACATAGGTTTTCAATGCCTTTTCCTTTCTCCTCCCTTTTCAGAACATCCATGATTTGGTGTTCGTGAACATGGTGTTCACCCATGTTTGTGCACCTAAGGTTTTCTGCTAGCTATCTTAGATTTTCTTCATTTTAAAAAAAATCATTTTTTCTTTTGTCTCCCTGGTTTATTTTGAAAAGACCATCTTCAAGATCAGAAATTCCTTCTTCTGCTTGCTCTATCTAACCTGCTGCTTAAGCTTTTGATTGTGTTTTTTATTTCATGGAATGAATCCTTCAGTCACAGGAGTTCTGTGCATTCTTTTCTAAGATATTAATCTCTTTGCAATTTTCCTACTTCATATCCTAGATACTTTTTCTCATTTCGTTGTGTTATTTAACTGAGTCTTCTCATATCTCATTGAGTTTCCTCAGGATTGTTGCTCAAAATTCATTTCCAGTCCTTTCAAGTGTTTCCACTACTTGGGAATTACCGTATTCCTTTGGTGGTGTAATATTTTCTTGTTTTATTTTCATATTTCTAGTATCTCTGTGTTGATGTCTTATCATCTGGTAGTTGCTTCCTCTTTTCCTCTGGAGTGGGGTTTGAGAAAAGAGACTTCCACCCCTTTTTCTGGACTCCACTGGTGACTCTCCTTGGGTCAATGAAGTGGTTAGCAGGCCACTTGCACAGTGGCCTTGGCTGCTGCTGTGGCAGTGAGCCACCCTTGCAGTGGCAGTGGCCCTGGTGGACCATCTATGCAGAAGTGGTATTTGCAGAAGTGTTGGGATATAGTTCCTGCCTCTTGGTGGACTGGGGAGGCAGCCTGCAGCTCCTGTTGAGGTCCCTGGGCACACCTCCTGACATGTGTTTGGCAGGGGAGGCTGCCTGTGGCTCTTGGCCCACCTTTTTTTTTCATTAATTCATCCATATACAGTGTTATCTCTGTGCCTCTATTTCTCTTATACATGATCTCTTCCAATCTACAATTTAAACTTCTTCATTTTTTTAAAATCTAAACTTCATCTCTATTTTTTGCTCTATATTTCACTGTACTTATCTCTATTTTTATAATTTTGTAGCTTTCTTTATATTCAGCTCTCTTTTGCTATTTTATATCAATTTTATAAATCACTGTAGTTATCACTTGTTCCTAGATTTGTATCATTATATTTCTAGTCATGTATATTTTAACCTACATTACTATTTCTAATAGCCCCTTCTATCTGACTAGACTTCATATCTTTAAATCGTATCTTCATTAACTCAAAATTAATGACCTCTCTCTGGAGATAACCTCTGCCTTTAGCACATCCTTTTATCCATCTGTCTATCTATCTATCTATGTCATCCTCTATCTCTCTGCTACTATTGTGGCTTTTAATATGGACTTTGTATAGTGGCATGTGTCCATTTATTATATTTCAGTAAGTAATGAAACAAGTCAATCCATCAAATGCAATGCAAGGCATACATATGTTAGACTTTTATGTATATGTATGTCTGTATGGATGTGTGTATATTTGTATAAATGAGAATGAAGTAATTTAATCAACAGGGTGAAATGAACATTATGCACTGGCACTGTGTCTATTCCTGGGATACCCAGAATTATATACCACAACTTCTTTTCCTTGAGGAACTCATAGTTAACATGGAAGACAGGAATGTAAACAATCATAGAACACATGAGAACTTCAATGATGGGTGTGTATAATGTGTTGCCAGAGCAGAGTGAATCATGACTTGAGGAGTCAGGGAACACTACAAAGGAAGTGACATTTGGGTTGTGTCAAATGATGAGCAATAGTTCCATATGTAGAGAAGAAATGAAAGGACATTCAAAGAATGGTAAACAGCATTTGCAAAGATCTGCCATAGTGAAATATCAAGGTCTGTCTAGAGAATAGAAAATACCATATATGGCTTCATTTGATGTTATATGGGGTGGTAGGTGGGTGGCGATATAGTGATGATGCAAGGGACCTATAAGGGTAGATTGGAGCCACTTTATAAAGGGATTTGTATGCCTTGCTAACAAGTTTGAACATTTCCCAGTAGACAATGGGAAGCAAAGGGGATAACATAATCAGTTTTGGTTTTTTATTTTATTTTATTTTTTCAGGATTATTACTCTGGCTATTTGGAAATTAAATGGAAGGAGAAAAGACTGGAAACAGAGAAAACAATGAGGAGAATATTGCATCATGTAGGAGATCATGAAGACCTGAGATATAGGAGGAACAGTGGGGATGGACAGTAGGGGGTATATTTGAGAGCAATTATGAAGCTGAATGAACAGTGTGTGATGACTGTATCTTAAGGTAAGGTAGAAGGAGGATCAAGGGCGACTCCTAGGTTTCTACCTTTGAAAATCGCATGGATGGGCCATTGTTTGAAATGGGACTGTGGGAGGAGGAACTTTATAGGGGGAAATAATTGCCTGTTTTTGTCCACATTGAGGTAGTTGAGCAAAAAAGCAAAAAACCTAAACACATATATAGGCTCACAGAGATTAGAAGGCCATGCTGAAGCCTACCTAAAGAAACTTTAAATTGAAGACATTGCCAAATAAGAAATGTCCTTTGGAGGAGTTTTAGATCACACTGGAGAAAAACAGAATATGCCACATTTATTTCTGACTTTAGAAAATCTCAGTACTCGAGTTCTAAAGTACTAATTCCAGTTATATAACCAATGACAACTTTTTAATTCTATAGCCTTACACATCAGAGAAGAAAAAATGTCAGAAGTTAAATCTTTTGCTTTTAGCTTAATATCTAGTCTCTGAAATCACATTTTTGAAAATTCTGACACCTAGCTTCATTGTCACCTGCAAGACTAACTTCTGGGCCCTTCCTCTGCTCCAACTTCCATTTCTCTTTGTAAGAAGGAAGAAGCAAGAAGTAACAAGCAAGAAGTGCAGTGCTCTGTGTTGGATGATAGCAAGTTATTCTCTAGTGATTTAGGAAATGTGAACTAAGCCCAATTTCATGCCCATCCTTCCACTTATCTGTCCTTCCATCCATCAACAGACTTATATTATATCAGGATACAGACATAAGAAGATTAATGAGAGTTTCTCCATTCAAGAAGTATGCATTTCATCAAGAAATGAGTCGGGGAGACACAGCCATTAGGATTCAATAATTCACGGTCTGGTGGTGCCAGCTGGTCTATGTTCTCTGTGTTTCTTGCTCACAGCTTTCCTGATAAACTTCTTAGTGAACATCAAGTCTCAGGGCTATCCAAGTTCAGAGCACCTCGGTTAAAGTGAATGATCAGAGAAATAGCTTGTTACCATGGAAAGAGTCCCAGCACAGGACCAAATAATCCCCAGAGATTCTTGGTGATCTATGATCCTATTCATGTCTGGAATGGTATCTGGAGACCCCTTCGGAGTGAGTGATGGGGTCCAGAACTATGACTGTGAAGTCATGTTGAGCTGGGCAGACTTCCCATTGGAGGGAGTTTATAGCCATAATCGGCATGTGCAGTGTAGTTGCAAAGCACTTTCATACCCATTATTTGATTTTATCTTTACGAGAACCTGGTTAAGTAAGTACTATCACTTCCATCTTCACATGAGGACACTAAAGAAGTACTTTGGATCAGTTTTTCCATTTAATTGACACAATAATCCAAACACTTTTTCTAACTCCTCCTCCTCCTCCTCCTCCTCCTCCTCCTCCTCTTCCTTCTCGTTCTTTCCATTTTAAAGATAAGGAAGCTGAGGTTCATCAGAAGCTAAGGATCTTTCACCCCATTAGTAAATACTCTATCTCAAATTCAACCTAAAATCTGTCTAAATCTAAACTTTCTTCTCACAAACTTGGTCACAATCTTAAATGCCTACAAGGGTTGGAGGGTAATATAAACAAGGAAAAATGATCCACACAGAAGGATTATTTCACTATCCTTTTAATTCCACCAAAGAAAAATAAGAGCATAAGTAAAATAAGACAACAAATACATCTTGAATTGCATTGTACATACAGTAAGGAATAATGGAGCATTGCAGAATGGAAAAATATATGCCCTAACTAAACAGGCAGCTGTCAACCAGGTTGGTGGAAGGTAGGTTCACCCACGCTAGATCTTTTGATTTTAGAAGAAAAGCTGGATGTCTGGAATCTTAAGTAAAATTATTTCTAAATATTAATAATTAATTGTAATATTATGTGAGCAAAACATAAAAATATATCCATCTTGACTATATCTGGCTCACAGGATGCCAGTTTATTACTTCTGTCCTGTTCTGAGCTGCCTTCGGGACTGCTCCACAGCATTAGCTGAGCACTTGCTGTGCAGCCATCAATTTGCTCAGCTCAGGACTAGGATGTAGCAGGTACCCACTGATCCAGCTGTGCCTGTTGCTTATTGTCAGCATTTACCCTGAGTGGGTGTTGGATATTTTAAATATCACTTTTAGCTAAATGATTTTGTGTAAAATAATTGCCTTAATCTTCACAACAAACAGGAAAGAAGATTTAATTATGCCCATTTTGCAGAAGAGTAAATTAATACTCAGGTTGCGTTTAAAGGTCACATAGCTGTAAGCAGCCAACCTGGGACATTAGATTCAGCTCTGACCCCACATTCTCTTCATTCAATAGAGTTGCCTTTATCTTTGAGGTAATTTGAATTGCTCCAAATTAGGAAACTTTTCCTCTTTTATATCTATCTGTTGAGAATCTGAGGCAAGGAGGAAGGTAGGGGATAGAATCATCTTTCAGGAGAGAAGATACCTTTGTCACTCCTTGTCGTCCCCACCACCAAGTCTTCTAGGGATGGAGAAGAAACTAATAGGAGGAAGAAGAGGAAGAAAGCAAGAATCTGCTCCTTCATAGCCAAGAAGTTTTGACACTGAGGTGAGACACTCCCACAGTTTGTAGGTGACTGCAAGGACAGGCGTATAGGGAGGGAACCAGCTGCAGGAATGCCAGCCCGGGTGATGAGCCAGGCAGATGCCAACCAGTTGTCTCATGGCTCCAGTCAGGTCCAGAACCCTTTATATAAAGACAGCCTCTGCCCGGACGCCTCAGCCTGAATGACTGCTTGCTTGTGAGGACGGTGAGTCTAGGCACTGGGTCCTGGGATTGGGGTGGGAGGACTGCTCAAGGGGTGCCCAGACTCACATGAGTGAGGCACAGTGAAGACAGAAGCAGGGAGTGAAGGAAGAGTGGTGTGTCAGCCTGAAGAGAAAAGTCTGGTGAGCTTTTAGGGTATGTAAGAAGGATATGTGTAGAGTTTATGAAAAGAGCCAGGGCTTTGAAGTCCGTATATTTGCCTTCAATAACCCTGGCCTCATCCTCGGCTATCATTTTCCTTTATCAGGACCTGCTCTTCCTGGAGAAGATGCTTTAGTAATTTACACCTTGTGAGCAGAGTTGTGTGTTGTAGAGTTACCTTCCCCAGGGGAATATGTATTTAGATATTCTCTATAAATAGAAAGTGGAAGGCTTTGTCCTTCATTAGAAGCATTTTCAGTATTTCTGGAGCTTATTGAGAGGTATTTTGTTGGATGAGCCAATTGTCAAATCACTCTTTGCTGGTCACTGGACTGCCTGTACAAGAACAGGTGGATTTGGGGAGGGCAGAAGAGTGGGGGCTCCCCTGTTTTCTCCCCTGGCTATGTGTGCTGGTGGGATGTACACTTGAATCCCCCAGGTCATGTTTGTAATGCTCTTGCTGTGTAGATCTTTTAAGTGTGGCTGAATGTCAGTCTTGGGATTAAGAATCTTGTATTTTCTGGGTTACTCCATCTTAGGTAACTCCACCCTGCCTTTAAGAGGGTCCGGGAAAAAAAATTTCTGAAGCCAGCAAACTGTCACACTTCAGGTGATTAACAGCAGTGACCTGCCTAAGCAGGCTGCCACGTTGATCCTGAGCCTTTCCAAGGCAGGTGTGTTTTGTATGTGCATGCTTTTGCATATGTACAAGTTTAAATGAATTCATCTAAAAAAGATTGGGTGTAGAGAAACAAACATTTAATGTCGGGTTTGAGCTTCCCAACAACTCATTGGATCCTTTACTTTCCAATGGATGCTTTGACATTATGTGAGTGCAAATGGTGCCTGAGTGCTTATTCCCATATGCATATTTTTACATGTTTGCATACACATGTGTGCTGCCAGTGCATGTGTGTGCGGAAGTCCAAGCTCCTGTGGGCATGGAGTCCCACTTTGGGCTGCAGCCTCCGGAGCAAGGAGTTACTTCTATTTCCTGTAGGGCTAACTCCCATCACTTAGGAGGTGAGGAAGTTTGGAGAAGCCTCTTGTCATTAGCGCCCTCTGGTGCTGGGCACTGGTATGTCCACCCTCCCAAGGGGATGTCCTGGACACCTGCAACCCTGGCTGTGTACAATTATGTCCTTTGGCAGGTCCAGAACAGGTCTCATGAACTAGTCCTGGGTCCAGCTAAGTCAGTAAGGATTTTGGGGTAAAGATTGAGAGTGGAAGAGAAAAGTCCAGGGAAGAAGCAGAGTGTCTTCCCTTAGGTCCTGTCCCCACCTCCCCAGCCCTCATTATCCTGACCCTGGTGTCTCTATCCTCAGGTCCTGCTCACCCACCTGCACCAGGACCATGTGTGACCAGCAGCAGATTCAGTATTGCCTGCCGCTCCCGCAGTGCTGTGTCAAGGGTTCCTCCTTCTTCCCCTCTCAGTCCCCTTATGCCAATAGCCAGCTGGTGGCCCAAGCCCCTTGTGATATGCAAATTGTGGAGTGCCCTGCACCATGCCCAGTTCAAGTTTCCCAGATGACCTGCCAGGCTCCGTCTCTTTCCCAGGACACACAGGTGAAGTGTCAGGCTCCAAGCCAGTCTAAGACCACCAAGGTGAAATGCCAGGCTAAGACCACCGAGGTGAAGAGCCAGGCTCCAAGCCAGTCTAAGACCACTGAGGTGAAGTGCCAGGCTCCTTGCGAGGCACAAATTTCCTGTGTTCAGTGCCAGGCTCCATACCAGTCTGAGGTTTCCTATGTGCAGTGTGAAGTCCCAAACCCTGTTCAGACTTGCTATGTAGAATGTGCTCCATTTTATTATACAGAAACTTGTTATGTAGAACGCCCAGTGCAAACCTATGTCCCCTGCCCAGCTCCTCAGCCTGTCCCAACTTATGTAGAATGTCCCCCCGTGGGCCAAACTCAGGGAAGATTCTCCACCCAGGGCCAGTATCAGGGCTCCTACAGCAGCTGCGCCCCCCAGTTCCAGTCGCGGGGTTCCTACAGCAGCTGCGCCCCCCAGTTCCAGTCGCGGGGTTCCTACAGCAGCTGCGCCCCCCAGCGGCAGTCCCGGGATTCTTTTCGCACATGTGCGCCCCAATACCAGACCCAGGGCTCCTATGGGAGCTTCACTGAGCAGCGTAGGTCTCAGAGCGCCAGCAGATGCCTCCCTCCGAGTAGGCTGCAGCCTTCTTACCGCAGCTGTTCTCCGCCGAGGCGTTCTGAGCCCTGCTACAGCAGCTGCCTGCCATCGAGATCCTCTCCAGATTCCTGTAACTACTGCACCCCTCCCCGCCGCTCTGAACCCATCTATGGCAGTCACTGTTCTCGAGGTCCCACTTCAGGCAGCTCCCAGAGATGTGGTCCCAAGTGCCGAATAGAGATTTCCTCCCCCAGCTGCCCCAGGCAGGTTCCTCCACAGAGGTGTCCCGTTCAGATTCCTCCCATCAGACGCCGCTCCCAGAGCTGTGCCCCACAACCCTCTTGGGGTGCCTCCTGTCCGGAGCTGAGGCCGCGTGTAGAGCCACGTCCACTCCCAAGCTTCTGTCCATCACAGCGTCTTGACCAGTGTCCAGAGCCGTCACTGCAGCGATGTCCACTGCCTGCTCCACGTTCCTCATGTTCACGCCCACAACGACGCTCAAGTCCAGAACCCCGCCCGTGTCCTCCACCACGGCGACTTTCGGAACCTTGCTTGTATCCGGAACCGTGTCCAGAACCACGTCCAGCACCACGTCCTCGCCGAGTGCAGTGTGAAATTCCAGAGCCATGTGCATGCCCGCAGCCTTATGAGCGCCCACAACCTCTTCTACTCCCAGAGCCAATTCCCCTTCCAGCTCCTTGCCCAAGCCCAGAGCCATGTGGGGAGCCTCAGCGCTGTCCCAGCCCACCCTCGGGCCCACATCCGATTCCATACCCTCAAGACCTAGGCTGTCATGAGTCCAGTCCACACCGCCTAGACACCGAGGCTCCCGGCTGTGGCCCATCAAGTTATAACCACGGGCAAGAGAGTGCTGCTGGCTGTGGACCTGGTGGTGTGTCTCCAGAGCCACGGGATCTGGGTGGTTGTGGAGACCAAAGAAATGCCTCTGCTGGAGTGAAAGGTGGGGCTTGTTATGCTGGAGCAAAGGGTGCATATTTTTAAAGGAAATGTGGCTGAGAGCCCCTGCCTCCTGCCCTAAAAACGTTGCTTCTCCTATTTCATCAGCCACAATTTCCAAGGTATTCTTGTTTGCATCTCTCCAAAGATATTCAGAAGTTCCCTGTTATGGAGGTGATGTCCCAACTCCTTTACATATCACCTCAGACCCACTCCTGGGTCTCAGACACCACTCCGGCTTCACATCTGAGGACATACACATCCTCAGTTCTAGCCAGAGCAGTCTGGCTACCAGGGCACAGCTGGGGTGTTCCCCAGGACATACCTTAGGTGTCCCTGCCTCCAGGCCTCTGCTCACTCTTCCCTCTCTGCCTGGACCACTTCTCTCCTACTCTCCCGCATCTGAAGCCTGACTCATATTTCAGTACCTTGGTGCCTCCTTTGCTGTTCCCACCCACAGAGGCCTGGCATCTTCCTAGAACTCACCGCATCCTCCACACCACCCATCTGGCAAGCCTTGCAGCATTTCTGGAATTGTTATTTCACTCTTCAGGTTTGTTTGCCTTTCTTGCCCAACTAGATTGTAAACTTCCATCTAGTAGAGTCAGAATATCCCTATATGTCTGTGCTATTCAGGGGCAGGCAGCTGCTTAGTAAGGCTCGTGGTTGTCAGCTTGAGACATGTTCTGTCCTGGTGGCATTGAGGCAAGAGGAGGCCACATAACAATAAAGATCATAATATGTTCACAGCCTGAGTCATGAGTAATGCCTGCTTTTTGTTCCTCCCTGACTTGCTGAGATTAGTTTTTTTTCCATTGGGATAAAATACATGCAACATAAAATTTACTACCTTAACCATTTTTAGTATACAGTTCAATGGCATTAAGTGCATTCACACTTTTGAGCTACCATCACCATCATCCATTCACAGAACATTTTTCATCTTGTAGAGCTGAAACTCTGGGCCCATTAAACAATAACTTGTCATTCCCTATTCCCCCCACCTCTAGAAACCACCGTTGTGCTTTCTCTTTTGAATTTGACAACACTAGGTATCTAATATAAGTGGAATCAAACAGTATTTGTCCTTTTGTAACTGGTTTATTTCACTTAGCATAATTTGTTCAGGGTTCGTCCATGCTGTAGCATGTGTCATTATTTTCTTCCTTTTTAAAGCTGAATAATATTCCATGGCATGTACATGCCACATTTTGTTTATTAGTTTAATGATGGGTGGATGAACTTTTGAGTTGTTTCCACCTTTTGGCTATAGTGAACAGTGCTGCAATGAACATGAATATACAAATACCTCTTCAATTCTTTGGGGTAGATACCCAGAAGTGGGACTGCTAGATCATATTGTAGTTCTATTTTTAATTTTCTGAGGATGCTATACTGTTTTCCACTGCAGCTGCACCATTTTACATTTACACCAAGAATGCATAGGTCCCACTTTGTCCATTCCTTGCCAACATTTCTTATTTTCTGTTTGGTGTTTCATTTTGACAATAGCCATCCTAATGAGTGTGAGGTGGCATGAGTTTTCATTTTAATTTATTTCTTTTCTTCTTGAATTTATTGTACCCATGGCCTGAGCTTTCCTTACACCAGACCAAGTGGGTTGTCATGTGGTTTTTCTACCTCCCTTCCATGTCTGGTCCCTTTTGGAAAGGATGGAGGAAAAGGCAAGAGGAATGAGGGAACAGGAAGGATCACTATTGCTCCCCTGTTTAGGAGGAAAGTCTTCAGGCCTGGGTTTGGTGGGTTGCCCAGCTCTGGTGCCAGAATTAGAGCTACGTTACCTCTGTAGAATCAGGGGACAGGGAAAAGGGAGACCTGGAGGCTCTCTAGGGATATTCACACAGTACACACTCTTCTTTTTTCAGAACTAAATTATTTACTTTTTTTTTTTTTTTTGGATGTAATAAAAAAAGAATCATCTAGTCTGAGTCTGCATTCCTTCATTGCTCTCGAATCCCATTAGGCATGGGTGGTCTGGGCAGCATGAAGGTGGGGGTTGGAGGGGCAGGAGAGGCAGAGGCACCTCTTCCTCCTGCTCTTTGCAGATGGGATGAGTGCCTCATGCATGTGGCTCTGGAGGGAGATGGTGCCTTAAGGCAACGGTGGTCTGTAGAGGGTGAAAGGGCTCCTCTTAGGAGCATGACAGCAGGAGTCAGCTCTGGCTTGGACCCCCCCCCCCCCC